>NC_052352.1:29272929-29375163 GCF_009727055.1 Benincasa hispida | reverse complement strand
TTATTTAATAATTAGTTTTATATAATTAATTCAAAATTAATAATTAATAAAACTAATTCCAATTTTTAATTAAACCTTTTAATTAAAATTTATTAGTTTAATATCTTAATTTTAAATTCATAAAATACCAATTCCACTAATACGATTCAATTTCATATTTAAATCATAATTTAAATATTAATTAATTCTCTAATTTTGTTTAATTTCAACTAAATTAAACGTTTTTTAATTGTATCAAATACAATCAATTGAAAACCCTAAAAATGAATTTGAACATTTCAAATTTATAACCCTAATTCCAAAAATTCATCCAACTAATACTCAATTTGTTATTCCAATTTACGAGCTAGTAGATAGACTTAATGGACCTACAGATCATGAGCTCCAACGATTTGTAATTAATTGGTTAAACTCTTTAATCCGAATTAATTACTATTCGTTAACTATCAAGACACACTACTCTCGATAGTTGCACTTTCCTCACTGTAGACATATTTCTGTCCATTTTGACCATAATCAGTAAGTCGATCCTTCACACGTCGTTCATATTTATAGCTGGGTCAAAATTACCATTTTACCCCTATAAATATATCTTGCATCTTAAGCTCCCACTAACCCTCTATTGAACAATTGATTTATAATATCTTTTATAAATCATATCCCTCTCTACCAAGAGAGGGTGGGGCCCCGTTTGTTCAAGACTAGGCATCAACACTTAAGAGAACAACCTATCTGCTAACCCTAAGTCGGGTAGGAGTAAATTCCATCTTACATAACTATGTCCCCAACTATCTATTCGGTCTTATCCCAAAATGGGAGGTCTATTGAGTAGTTATTAGACTACTCTCACCTATGCAGATCAAAGAATAATCCCGTCATAAACAGGAGTTCATAGTTAGCTCAGGATTAAGATCGAGTTACTCTAGGTCATTTAGGTTGAAATAGTCAGTTTTAATAATAAACGGTTGTTATAAAAAAGTGACTATTTCAAGATCCAGTCTTATGCAAACTCATTGCATAGGATGCTCTCACTCACATGTCTCTACATGAATGATTAATGAATCACATCATTTGTATCAGTTATACAAAATGGGCCGCATCCAATAGTGTTACCAGGATGAGATACCCAACTTCATCCATATACTTATAGAACGTTTAAGCTATATACTATAACTTGATCCTGCTTATGTCACCACATAAAGTTAAAGTATTCATACAATAGCCAAGGATATCTTTATTGGATTTTCTGAATAGAATGCAATATCAATAACTTTATTGAATAATTTACTCAATAATAATTTATTGATAAATAGAATGTTTAACACGAATTACGAACTGCAAGTTTTAGGATATCCCTAACAGATTCTAGGAAATCTACTTTAGGATCAATATTTACTCTTAACGGAGAAGCAACAATGTGAAGAAGCATCAAACAAAGTTGTATTGCTGATTCCACGATGGAGGTTGAATATGTAGTTGCATATGAAGCAACTAAAGAAGCAGTATGGCTCAGAAAGTTCCTTGTAGATTTGGAAGTGGTTCCAAATATGCATATGGCGATCACCCTGTATTGTGACAACAGTGGAGTAGTTACTACTCAATGGAACTGAGTAGCCACAAACACGGGAAACACATCGAGAGAAAATACCATCTCATCCAAGAGATAGTACACAGAGGAGACATGATAGTCATACAAATAGCCTCTGAAGATAATCTTGCTGATCTATTTACGAAAGTCTTCACGACTAAAGGGTTCAAGGGTCACCTGGTCGGACTAGGACTACGAGCTTTATTAATCTAGGGTGAGTGAGAGAATGTCAAGGAAATATAGATGCCCTAGTTTATTATATTTTCTCTTTTCTCAACATTATATATTTGTATATATTAATAACTCACTGGAGTTTTAGTCCAAGTGGAAGATTGTTAGGAATGTCCTAAAACTCACAGTTCGTGAATCATGGAAACATTTTCTATTTATCAATAAAAGTATTGTTAAAGTTTTTATTCAATAAAATTGTTATTGAAATTGCATTATCTAATAAAAATCCAATAAACGAATCCGTGGCTATTGTATGAATACTGTAACTTTATGTAGAGATATAAAAGAGGATCAAGTTATAGTATATATCCAAAAAGGTCTATAAGTATATGGATGAGATTGAGTACCTCGTCCTGAGGACACTATGGATGCGGCCTACTTTGTATATTGATACAAATGACGTGATCTCAAAATCGTTCATGTGGAGACATGTAAGTAGGGGCATCTTATGCAAAAGAGTTTTGCACAAGACCGGACCACGAAATAGTCACTTTTTCTTTATAACGACCGTTTACTATTAAAACTGACTATTTCAATTTGATGGCCTAGGATATCTCGATCTTAATCCTCAACTAACCATGAACTTCTATTTATTCGGGATTACCGTTTGATCTACATAGGTGAGAGTAGTTCAACAGCACTACTTAACAAGCCTCCCATTTTGGAGAAAAGATCAGATAGATAGTTGGAGACATAGTCCTACAAGAGAGAATCCATTCCTAACCATTTTAGTGTTAACAGATAAGTTGTTCTCTTAAGTATTGATTCCTGTTCTTGAACAAAGGGGCCCTGTCATCTCATGGCCGAGAGGGAAATGGTTTATTAGTTGGACTATAAACCAATTGTTTAATAGAGAATCAGTGGGAACTTAAAGAGCAAGATGTATTTACAGAGGTAAAATGGTAATTTTGATTTGGCTGTAAATACGAACGACATGTGAAGGATCGACTTACTGATTATGATTAAATCAAGTGGACAAAAATATATCTACAGTGAGAAGAGTGCAACCATCAAGCTATAGTGGTATGTCTTGGTGGTTAACGAATATTGATTAACTCAGGTTAAAGGGTTTAACCGATTAATCTCAAATCGTTGGAACTCATGATCTGTAGGTTCATAAGGTCCCTCTACTAGCTCGTAAGACATTACCCTTGGATTAGAAAATTGAGCAAATTTGAAGTGTTCAAAATTCGAAATTAGGGTTTTGAATTTGAAATGTTCAAATTCAATTTTAGAGTTTGGATAATTATATTCGATATAATTAAACGTTTGATTTTATCGAAATTAAATGTATTTAGAGAGTTTAAGGTATTTAAATATTGATTTAAATATTAATTACATGAATAGGATTCATGTTTAAATTAGGTGTTTTATTAATTTAATTTTTTATATTAAATTATTGTTATTTATTTATTTAATTAAAATTAATTATTTAAATAAAATTAATTTCAAATTTAATTATTTCAGTTTTAGAAATTTAGTTTATTATTTAAATTAATTTCAATTAATTTCAATTAATTTTGATTTTTTAATTCTTGAGTGGAAAAATCCCAGATTGAGGGTTTTAGTGGAGTTTTCCACTTTTTGACACCTAGACCACTCATTTAGTATAATTTGAAGTGTCACATTATTGAATGAGTGAGTGTTTGCATGATTGAGCTTGATAAAAACTTCATTTTCTGAGATTATTCATTCAAATTTCTGCAGAAAAACTCTTGAACTCTAAAACTCTCTCCAATCCCTTGTTCAATCTATCTTAATTGAGAGTTTTCACCACTCAATCTAAGGCTGAGAATAGTAGAGAAGACTCTCTTCGTAGTCTACTAGAGTTTTGGAGATCAATTTCGTGGAGTTCAGTAAGGATTTGAAGTGTTTCTTCAAAGGTATACACTCATGAAACTCTCTTTCTATAAAACTGTTTTAAACATGCTTTTGTAACTCAAATTATGTGTAACTAGAATGCTTAATGATTTTGTTAGCTTCCGCTTTATGCTTGTTTATCCCATCAACGCAGATCTAATAAGATTTTATTCAATTGATAAAAATGGTCTTGAAGAGACGCACCTTCCTACATACGTAGATGATACAAACGTTTCTTCAGAAATAATTTCTTGGTTAAAGATTTCGTCATGTAAAGACTTTTCAATTTCAACCAAAGACCAACGAAAATTTCTTAATTTGCGACCTCAATGATGACATCATTAGCCAAACCTAGCATGATCATCGAATGAGCCTTCTCCTCAAGAGTCTGTCATTCTTCGTCATCCACGGTAGCCTTCTTCGACTTACTAGTCAACGACGCCCACTGCCTTTGCTGCTTTAGTAGGGATCATATCTTGATCTACCATAAACCGAAACTGTTTCTTCTGGTGAATTTGTCGATTTTTACATTCACGTCAATCATCTTTATTTGTCAAACAAATGTGGAATTTTGAAAAATCCTAATGAGGCTCTAATACCAGTTTGTTACGAAATCAACAATTAAAGAAACAAAAGAACGTAAAACAATAGAGAACCGACATGCAAATTTATATGGTTCACTAACAATGTGTTAGCTACGTCCACGGGGCAGAGGAAGAATAATATTATTAAAGAGAATATTTTTGGAATACAAAATGGTGCTACTAACGAGATCCTTATACTTGGTTATTTGAAGCACCAACTAACAAATTTAAAGCATTCTAATAAATAATTAACCACATTTGTTAAATATTTAGTGGCTTTACTTAGAACCAACTCATCAACACTATTAAATTTTATTAAAGGTTTGCAATATTTTATTTGACATTTCTTATAAAATTAATATTTGTCATACAAATACCTTAATTTGTCTAAGATTGTACAAAAGATCATTTTGTTTCTCTTCTAGGACAACTTACACTTAGGTATATCTTTGAACATATCTTCCTTTTAGGTTTGTTTCAACATGTGCGGTTAACATTCTCAAATCTTGAAATGTCATAAAATAGCTTTACTGCGATGCTATAATCCAAAATTTTTCTTGCAATCCCTATTGTATGTTCTAACAAGAGTCTGACAATGGTGTATAACTTATTAATGATGTGACCATGCCTAATAAAGTACTCATCATTTAAGTAATCATGTCTAATAAGGTCATCTTTCGCCTTTTTGGTGCACAGTTATTTCTCCCAAATTGTATCCGATGTTTAAGATGAGATATAATCTCACTTTCTATCAATTAAATTTAGTACGTAAGGTTCTTGAACTTTCTATTACGATCAAATCATAATGTATATTAATAGACTTACCTAATTGATTTTTAGCTTTAGTCTTACTCTTCTTGAACCTTTCGAAGAAAATCGTCTTAAGTAACATTAGGTAAAAATACTAATATGCTAAATATCCATCAATTAGATTGATGTCATATTTATGATGTTATTTTATTTTTGCATTCACCAAACCACTTGGGTTAGAATGTATAAGCCTAACATGTTCTTTGGTTTTATAGCCTTATCCAGTAAGGTCGAATAATTGTCTTGCATGAAAGGCAAGGTCTTTAGACAAGTAGAATCACTACTACAAATTTGGCCTTTGCTAATGGGAAAAAAATGTCAAAAAATGTCAATGTTGATGGCCAAAAAATGTAAAGTAAGACAACATCAAGAAAGCCTGATCATCAAGAAAACTAGTTTTGTTGACGGCCAAACAACTTCACCAGAAACCCTTTGTTGAGGATTTTGGCCATCAACAAAGGATATATTGATGTTTTTTGCGCATCAACTATGTGAAAAAACCGTCAATGGATATCCTTTTGACAATACTTTTCAAACGTCAAATAAGATAATATTTACATTTTTTGTCCATCAACTATTTTTTAAAAACATCAAGAAAACCCATTTTACCGACTTTTTTTACACATCAAGAAAATTATTTTATTGTCTGTCAACATATGTTTATATAGACGGTCTTTAAGTATCAATTATACACTTTTATTGATATTTTTTATCCTTCAACTATATTAATTTGAAAAAAAAGATCCAAGTGGGACCCATCATATGCAATCTGCAATCTGCCATCAAAAACCCTTTAAATCTAAAATAATACCATCTTCATTGAACAAGTAATATATATAAACTTCACATAAATCACAAAAATGTATCAATTCTCGTAAACCAATAGTTACAAAACCAACTACCATTTATACAAAAGATATCCATATCTTCAAAATGATGATCCTTGTCAACTTATTCTAAAGAAGAAAACATTTATACAAAATATATACATGTCTCCTTTGCCGTAAGACTTATACCAAATACCAACAAAACCATCACTACTACAAAATGTGTACATGTTAGCTTCAATGGAGACCACACTATTGATCCTAATCACCTGAAACAGAAACAGAAATGAATGAAGAAATCAATTCATCTCCTATAGCTGTGGTAATTAGTGAAGACAATAAACATACAAAAGTTTCAATGGTATTATATTAATTTAAAACAATATATAGTGAACTTTTAAAGAAAAAAAAACTTACATGGCTTGACTTTTCAATGATAATGAACCTTTAACATCAAAACTTGACATAAAACTCAATAAAGAGCATTGTAATTTATCTAAACTTATAAACATATAACAACTAAACTAACTTCTCAAAAGTAATGTGCTAACAAATTAAATTAAACTAATCTAACAAACCACTAAACTTAATCTGGAGAAAGTGTAAACACAATAAGTAAACTAACTTTCCAAAGCTAACAACCAATTTAACCTTTGTTTCAAATAGAAGAAACTATAAATTAAATTTGAAAAAAATATACCTATTCCACTGATTTTTTTTTCTCTCAACTAACTACAGGATTCAAATATTGCAGCTTTGTTACCAGTCACTTAGACAAAAATAGATAATTAAAAAGTGCAGAACCTGAATTCCAGTGAGACGTGTTTTAATGCAACAAAGAAAGCCACTAAGGCAATATATTCATAGTAGACATAATTTTCTTCTAATCGTAGTATTAAAATTTAAGCCCATGTACAGATTGCTGCAAAAGTAAGTGATTGTTGAAAAAGCAGGGGAAATAAGGTTTTAGAATCACACCTCCTTAAAGTCCAACTCCACACGTATAAAAGTGGTGCATTACCCTTATTCTGTAAAAGTATAATATAAATGCATCAACTCCGAGTGGGGTGTTAATTGAAGCAAATGAAGAATGTAAGCAAAGAAAGTCAGAAACATACCTCCAAGCTAAGTCCACTTGAAGAAGGATCTATAATAGCACAAGAATGGTAAGCCTCAAGTTGGTAGTCTTCCATGAATACTAAGGAAACAGGCAAAGCATAACCATCGTGAGTAAACGTAAATTCAGGGAGGAACTCACCACCAGCGACGACAACCGAACAACACAAAAGACGGTTCGAGGTTGGAGTGGTGACGCAGAGGTTACAGATGAGGCTAGAGGGCGACGTGCGGCTAGCCTAGGTTACGGGAAGCAGAAAATAAATATATAGAAATATATATTTAACCTAGATGATCATCGTGAGTAAACGTAAAACCTTTTCCAAGAAAATCTACTTTCTCGATTTGCGTGCAAATTAAAAATTGGATTGCACGGATACATTCATTGATGGGCATTGCCGGTCAAGATATGCATCTTCCTTCATGCCCATTGCCCATCAAGCAATCCAAAAATTGAGAATTCAACCTTTTGACATAATTTTGTATCAAGTTAAATAAAAATATTTATTATGTCAAAAAATATATATATTTTTTTTGGTTTATTGTCATGACCATAAAAAAACAATTTCCTACATTAAAGAAGGCCAAATTTATAGTAGTGAGTAATTATCTTTTACCTTTAGAGAATTACATCTGATTGGTCTTTTCATTCTTATTCAAGTTGATGTTAATCTACTTTAATTGCTAGAGTCAAGTATCTTTTAGGAGAAAATAATTTATCTTTTCGTTCTGGATTCTATAATCCTGAATACCTCAATATTTTGTTTACATGTATTAGCATTTTAACACATACAAATTATATTATTTAATGTTGGACATATTTTCAAACAACTTTTGAAATACGCTTTAATACTTGAAATTTTCATATTTATGAATCATTTAGGCCCCAGTTGTAATTATTTGATTATTTATTTATTGTTTTTGAAAAAAACATATAAATATTTATTCCAACTTCAAATTTATTCTTTTATTATCTATTTTTTACCAATAATTTAAAAAATCAAGCCAAATTTTGAAAACTAAAAAAATAGTTTTCAAAAGTTTGTTTTTGTTTTTGGAGTTTGGCTAAGATTACAACTATTTTACTTAAGAAAGAAGCAAAGATTGATAAGAAATGGAGATAAAATAGGTTTAATTTTTAAAAACAAAACACAAAAAATAAAGTGTCACCGATTGGGGCCATAGTAATAAAGTTTTGCCAAACTGAATTTCTCTTATGGTGATAAAATACCATATTTAGCTTTAAACAATGATTAAGACATTTGGATATATCTCCCAATTAACTAACTGAGATGGTTCTCCTGATGGCAATATATAGAGACTATTCTACATCATTAGAATTACAATTTAATTAATTCTAATAAGAAAAATTTGATAGCAAATCCTCATTCAACTATTTAGGTGATGTTTTTCAATCAAATTTACTTTTATTGTCATTTTTCTTTCCATTGAAATACTTCACAAATTCCTCGGGAAGTCGCTAATTTGGAAACTACTTTCATTTTATATCTTCAACTACTTTTGTTTATTTTCTTGGATTAATATAATATTTAATCTTGAGATCATTTAAAAAATTATCTAATTTATCTTCTAGAGACTTCAACATCTCATATGTCGTTGGCATTCTCTATATCTTCCAAGTTTAAAATCTAACATGTTTAATTAGGAAATGTATATAAGCTATCTAGTCAATCAATGTGTGAACAAACTCTAAAGAAATTCTTCTATGTAATTTAATATTATAATTGTCTATATCATTAAATTTATAACGTGAGAAAATGTTCTACGTACGGTTGATTTTGGTAAAGGTCGAGTACATATTGATTCAAAAAAGGTTTTAGAACCAACCCTGAAACCAATTATTTAAATAAAATTAAAATTTTTTTAAAAAAAATAGAAAAGAAAATTTCAAACTAACTTTTGAATTTAGTTTAGAAAATTGAAAAAAAAGAATGATCCAAAGTTAAATGTATGATTCCAGTCTAACGAACCAACTTATTGAAATGTGAATGCATTTTATAAGAGATCAAAGTTCAAATCGATACTATAGCAAATCTTAGGAGTAATGATTAGACAATTTAGCATATCCAAGGAGCGAGAATTGAGTATTGCATGGAACCTAAGAAGTATAAGAAGATATATTATAGTAATTAAATATAGGTTTATTAAACCACTCACAACATATGGGTTTGACTCGACTAATCCATACTATCAACTTTCAAAATCCCTAACCATACAACTCCTTTGTGTTTCGTAATTATTTAATATGATTTTGCGGTAACAAAAGATTTAACATCATTTTATATATTGGAGTGGTAGATCATGCGTTAGAACTACTATAAAGTCATTAATCCTTTTCAAAACTTTTACAATGAAATTTATAGTTGATATGTGTTTGAAATAGATAAGTGCTTAAATTGTCATGTTTGTAAATGATCTTTTTTATGTTCTTCTTTGCCAACAAACTGTACTGTTGGGTTGTATATCCTAAAACTCGCAATTTGTAATGTTAAACATTTTCTATTATCAATAAAAATGTTATTGACATTTATTCAATAAAACTGTTATTGAATAGATAAATTGTACTTGTATAGACCAAATCCAATAAACTACGATTCATGGCTATTACATGAACACTTGAACTTTATGTGGAGACATAAAAATGGATCAAGTTCTAGTAAATATCCAAAACAATCTATAGTATATGAATAAGGTTGGATACCTTATTCTGGTAACACTACCAGACACGGCCCACTTTGTAGATAGTACAAACAATATGATCCTGAATCGTTTATGTAGAGACATGCGAGCGGGACATCATATGCAATGAGTTTGTATAAGACCAGGATAAAAAAAATAAGTCACTCTTACTTTATAACGTCATTTATTGTATAAGACTGACTGTTTCAAATCGATGACCTAGGTAACTCGACCTGAATCCTGAGTTAACTATGAACTTTTGTTTATTCGGAATTATCTTTAGATATGCATAGATGAGGGTTGGCTCAACAATGTCGACTCAATAAACCTCCCATTTCAAGGATAAGACCGGGTAGATAACTGGAGAAATAGGGTGCAAGAAGAAATTCAATCCTACCCGATTTAGGGATAGTAGAGAGGTTGTTTCTTAAGTACTGATTCCAAGTCTTGAAAAGGGGCTTCACCTTCTCATTGGCCCGAGAGGGATCGGTTTAGTGATTGGATCATAAACCTATTGTTCATTAGAGGATCATTGGACTTAAGGAGCAAGATATAATTTCGGGGGTAAAATAGCATTAAACCCAGCCATTATTACGAACAACCAGTGAAGGGTCAACTTACTGTTCATGGTTAAATCAAGTAAATAGAAATATATCTACATTGAGGAGAGTGTAACCATCGAGCTATAGTGGTGTGTCTCAGTGATTAATGAATATTGATTAATTCGGTTTAAAGAGTTTAACCAATTAATCTCAAATTATTGAAGTTCATGATTTGTAGGTTCATAAGATCCATCTACTAGCTCATAAAAGATTAAACCTTGGATTAGAATATTGAGCGAATTTGAAGTCGAAATTGAGGTTTGAATTTGAAATGTTCAATTTCAATTTTTTTAGGGTATGGATAATTATATTCGATATAATTAACGTTTAAATTTATTGAAACTAAACGTAATTTGGAGAGTTTAAAATATTTAAATATTGATTTAAATATAGTTTACATGAATAGGGATTCGTGTTTAAATTAGATGGTTTCTTAATTTAATATTTGATATTAAATTATTATTTATTTGATTAATTAAAATAAATCAAATTTTCATTTTTAAATTCAATTTATGCAAATTGAATTAAGATTTAAATTATTCTCAAATTAAATTAATTTAAAATAAAAAAAATAAAAATGTGAGTGGATTTATCTCAAATTTGGGGTTTTTAGTGGATTTTTCCACAAATCAACATCTTGTCCACTCAATTAGTGCTAATTGAAGTGTCAATTAACTAAAAGACTAAGTGCTTGCATGCTTGAACTTGTTAAATACTTCAATTTCAAAAGTTGGAGTAGGAGGCATGCTGATTTATTAGAAATTATGAGATTTTTAAAATTCTCTCCAACCCTCTCCAACCCCTTATCCAATTCCTCCTAATTTTGAGTTTCCACCGAATAAACTCTTATTCAAGAGAACCCATGAGTGGAAGCAAGATTTTTCCAAACCCATTGTGACAGAATTAAAGGCATTCACAAACATACAGAACAGTTATGTATCTTCTAACAAATTACAACATGATTTCATAATTAAATATAAAAGGAACGAGAGACATACCTTTGAAGAACTCTTCTTCTACTGATCTCTCGCTCTCGTGAAGATTGGAACAACAACCTTTCGTTGTCACTTAGAACGCCTACCCAATCTCTCATTGTCGCTTAGATCATGAATAATCTTCTTCACGAACAAGTAACCTTTTAAACACCACTACTCGACAACCTTGGTATTCTCGGAGTGAGAATCTAGGAGGTGTGGCCTCTGTTGGATTTGGTAGAGGGATGGAGGAAAGCAACGATCGGACTATACGATCAAGCAAGTGGGAGCATGTATTGTCTATCGCATAGACTTTGTATGCTTGATCGTTTAGTAAATCTCGCTCGGTACACGATCGTTTAGAAAAGGATATTTGTAATAGATAGTAGAATAAGAGAAAAAATCCAAAAATATATTACATCTTTAAAATATTTGCAAATATGGATGAGTTGACTAGTCAATCTTTGATTTTTTTAAAAATTTCCAATTCCACCCTCCTTTGTCTTGTCTTGTTGCACACTTTTTTTTAGTCTTTTTATTTTCTTTCTTTTCTTCAATTTTTGCTTCTTCCATTCTTTTTTTTCATTTTTTCCATTTCTTTCTCCAGTTTTTGCTTGTTCCTTTATTTTATTTTATTTTATTCTTTCCTTTATCCGATTTTTTCTTCTTTCCTTTATTTTTAATTTTCTTCTTTTTTTCTCCTTTTTTTTTTAAAAAAAAAATTCTTTTTTTCTTCGGTTTTTGCTTCTTTTTTTTCTATTTTCTTTCCTTTCTTCCATTTTTACGTCTTTCCTTTTCTTTTTTATTATTTTATTTTCTTTTCTTTTTCCGATTTTTTTGCTTCTTCTCTTTCTCTTTCTTTTTTCTTTTTTAATTCTTCTTTCATTTCTCTGGTTTTTGCTTCCTTTTTTCTATTTAATCTTCTTTCCTTTCTTCAAATTTTTCTCCTTCTCCTTCTCCTTCTCTTATTTTTAAAATTTTTCTTTCCATTATTTAAATTTTGTCTTCTTCCCCTTTTTTTTTCACAAGTATGAGGTTGAGTTTCGTATCCAAGCCTTGAAAGTACTCAATTCATAAGTAACTTAACACCAACAAGCCAATCATCAAGTTTGATTATTATAACAAATAATAAATATAAATAGCAAATGAAAGTCTATCAGTGATAGCCACTAATATTTTCTATCACTGATAGCTTAATCTTTAATTATATTTTCATAGTTAATAGCCACTTATAGAAATCTATCATTGATAGCCAACTTAGTGAATTTAATTAACAAAGTTGAATCTCGAACTAAAATGAAGTGAAAGGCCTAGAAGTTATCACTGATAGCATGTTTATCAGTGATAGAAGCTATCATCGAAAAGAAAATGGACTTATAAATATTTGGGAAGGACAAGAAATGAGCAAAAAGGTGTTCAGTGGCTATGATTGATAGAAGCTACTACTAATAGCATGTTACCAGTGATAGAAGCTAACACTAATAGCATTTTATCAATGATAGAAGCTACCCGATAACATGTTATCGGTGATAGAAGTTACCTGATAGCACGTTATCGGTGATAGAGAACTATTATTGATAACATGATATTAATAAGATCATTGATAGCATCTTATCAATGATGTTATCAGTGAAAGAAGCTATCACTGATAATCACAATATGATGGATGTTAGTGATATCGGTAATAGAAATTAGGTGATATCTATATATCGAGTTTCTCCCAAAGATGATAATCAGTTATAGAAGTTTATCATTGATAGCCTTAAGTGTTCATATTTCAAGGTTGATTCTAATTGATGAAAGTTTATCAGTGATAGCGATTGATAGCTGCTATCAGTGATAGCCATGATAAAAGATTATTAGTGATAGCTACTGTGGTAATCAAAGTTGTTGGTCTTCTTTCAAATTTGATCACTATTTATAGATCTATCATTGATAGCCACTGATAGCCTTAAGTATTGATATTTCAAGGTTGATTCCAATTGAAGAAAGTGAATCAATGATAGCTACTGATAATTGATAGCAAATTAAAGGCTAATATTTTAATATTTGTATTAATTTTTCTCAAATTGAAAGCTATCGCTGATAGATCGATAGCAATTGACAGAAGTTATCAGCAATAGCAGCTGATAGCAGCTATCAGTGGCTATCACTGATAGCTTTTAATTTGAGAAAACTGGGAAGAAGCAAGCAAAATGGTGGCCAGGCATGGGTTTTTTAGTCTTTTACCATTTTTTGATTTATATATGTAATTATTTTATCCTTGTACTGCATATTCTATTATTTTAGGCTTGAATTCTATTTATGCAACTAGCCCTTTAGAAAAACACACTTGATCGTTTACTAAAACTCACTTGGCACGCGATCGCTTAGTAAATCACGTTGGATCTACACGATCGTTTAGGCTCTCGCTTAGAAGGCTATCTGTAGTCTCTAGTCAGCTAAACGATTAGTAATGCATACAATGAAGTGATACCTTACAAAATGAAAACACTTTTCATTTTATACTTAAGTTACTCAAAACTGAAAATAACCTCCCACTTTCACGTATGATTAAAGGAGAAACCACCCACAATTATCTTATAATTGTTTTATTATAAATTAATATAATAACTAATTTATCATATTATATTTATAACCTATAGTTTTAATATCACATCATATGTAATATTTAAACCATAGTTCCTTTCTCCTTTATTCAATATAAATCACATTTATATCAATTCCTCCAATTAATGTATCTCATACATCATATCAATTATATTACATATACTTCAACCAGTTTAATCATATCATATATAATAAAATTCACTCTTGTTAATTTGAACACTTTAAACTAACCCAAAAACTAATTCTCAACTTGAATCCATTGAGCTACCAAGGGGACCTTATGGACCTGTAGCTTGAAGCTCCAACGATATGTGAATAGCTGACTAAACTCTTTAATCACGAGATCGACCATCCGTTAACTGTCGGTCAATCCACTAAAGACCGATAGCTGCACTCTTCTCACTAAAGATATATTTTTGTGTCCATTGTATATAACCAATCAACAGTACGATAACCCTTCACAGATCGCTCATAAGTATATCTGAACCAATTTACTATTCTGTCCCTGTAGTTACATCTAAATCCTCAAGTACCACTGATTCCTCTAATAAACAATACATCATAGTCCTACTATGAGTGAACACCTCTCGAGCCATAAGAAAGTGTGTGGTGCCACATCGTTCAAGCCTTGGAATCAGCCCTTAAGGGAGCAATCTATCTACTTACCCCTGCTTCGGGGAAGAAGTGAATTCCATCTTATGTAGTTGAGTTCCCAATTCCCCAATCAAACGAATCCCTAAAGTGGTAGGTTTGAGTTGGCAATCTGGTCACTCGCACCCATATAAATCAAATGACCGCTCTCATAGGCAGGAGTTCCCAACTCACTCAGCATTAAGGTTTTGTTACCTATGGTCATCCTAGTGAAATGAAAATCTCTGTCATGAACAGGGTTATATAACGAGACTAAACACTTCGTGGTCCGGTCTTATACAAACTTCTTTATATAGGACACCCCCGCTCGCATGTTTCTACATGAATGATTAGGATCAGACCATCTGTCACACTTTACAACACTTGTAACATCTACAAAGCGGGTCGTATCCGTAGTGTCACCAGGATAAGGTTTCCCTTCTTTATCCATATACTACAGACCATTTAGGTTATCACTTAAGGCATTATCCACTTATATATCTCCACATACATGCTTAAGTTACAACAACAACCAGGGATCTTAGTTTATTAGTTTGTGGTAAATGTAAATAAAATGTATCATATTTCATAGACAATAGTGAAGAAAATATCTCATATTATTACATCACAAACATTTGTTCATACACGTGTTTACAAACTACAGGACCCTACGAGATTTAGGGCATCAACTCCAACATCCACCACTTAATCCAAGGCTAAGGATAGCAGAGAAGATACTCTTGGTGATCTATTAAGAATTTGAAAGTCAAATTCGTGGAGTTCAACAAGGATCAAGAAGAAATCAACAAAGGTATACACATTGAAACCCTCATTCTGTTAAATTTTGTTTTAAGCATGCTTTTGACTCAAATTAAGTGTAATTAGAGTGCTTAATGATTTTGTTTACTTCTGCTTTATATATGTTTATCCTATCAGTTGGTATAGAGCATGATTTAAGCACTCAATTATTGTTAACTTGAGTTTGGTGGGTGAATTTCTAGCAATGCATGTTTGGTGACTGATATGGTTTTTAGTTCAACTTTGGCATTAGAATTCTCTTTGATTCATTTGTTAAATTTGTTATTGGCTCTTGGTTGATAAGCCTTAATGTATGATTAAGGGTCTTTAATTTTATTAGAGTTAATAGAGTTGAAAATAAACTGTAATTGAAGTTTGAAGCAAGTAAGTTCAGAAGCAAAAGTTGTAGAAGAAGCCACTGCCAGGCAGCATTGCAATGCTACCTCTATAGCGTTGCAACGCTGTTCTTCCTAAAGCTCGAGGCGTTACAACACTGGGATGAAGTGTCGCAATGTTGTTTATCCCAGCTCAGAAATACGCGTGCACGAGGACCAGTTCGCAGAAGATGGCCGGTCTGACCGATTTTGGCTTCCTCAGATTCGATTCAACCATATTTTGGACTGCTTCAGCCATTTTTTAAGGCTTAGAGGGCTGATTTGGGTGGTTTGGGTCCGCTCGAGCAGCCTAGAGGCTTTCTTAAGTTATTTTGGTTTCATTTTGTAATAAAATAGTTTATTGCTTGCTTCGGACGTCAAAGTTGGTTCATATCAGTGTTGTTTAAATATTTAATGCATGTGATGTATGTTATATTTAAATCAAACATATATGTGCATATTGTATGCCATGTAGACATAAAATTCCACCATAGGAAAGCATGTTTCGTGCATTGATATATGTTATAAATTGGTTATAACGTATATAGTATGTATGGTTAGGGTTTCATAAGATTAATATAATTATTATATTAATGTGTGGAATGCTTAAGTCTATGTTATGGCATGTCTATGGTTTTATAAGAGTTATAAAATAAATTAGAAATTTAAAATCTATAACAAAGATAAGATGCATGCTAACTGAGATTTAAGGATAACTTGTTTTAATAGTTAAAATAGGTCGTTATCTTATAAAACACGGTTATAAACTCAATCGGTCTATAATCCTGTCTAAGGCTGGAGGTACTTAAGTTGACGGTCTATGGAACACCTTCTACCTAGAGAATATAACCAAAATACTGATAATTGTTAACCGATTTTATGAGCATGCGTGAGCGATGTGAGGTAATAAAATGGTTTTATCACTTAGACATTATACGTTAAATCCAAATATAAATGTTATACTTGGATAAACCACATAAAATTAGGGCGTTTATTAGCCGAAATATGCCTAAGTAAAATATACACCCAAACATTTAGAATACTTCACTGGGAGATTAATAACATATACGATATGTTGTTCTTAAATCTCATATCCCTAAGAGTTCACAAGGTGAGATTCATGCTCGGCTTCATGTCATCTTGGGAGTGACCTCCATTCTAAAAGTGTTTTTATAGGTCAATAACAAGGTGAATAGGGGAAGTAGTTCATAAGTGGGTGAAGGATATGTGTCATGTGTCATACGGTCTCTTTCGTTAGTTTGGACTGTGAGATTCCTATGTTGCACCTGCTTGTTAACTTTAGGCAACCTATGCTAGTCATTTAACAAATAGCCATCCCCTCGGAGGGTTGTAACATGGAATTCAGAACAACTCAAACTCCAGATATACATAATATTTCTTAGGTCAATTCCCAACCTTAACTATCCAATTCGGAAGCATCGTTGGGGTCGACCTTTGAAGTCTAAAAATGGAGAGTTACACTTATAAAATTATTAAGTGTTAGTAAGTTCTTGACCGAAATGGTACCTAAGTGACTAAAGGAATAAGAGTTATTCTGGTAATAGTATTTAGTCAAGAATGTCTTGCTTTAGTGAATGGGTATTTGACTGCCCCTCGGTAGCACTTATTCTAACGCACTACAGTATCGTTGCAAATAAATAATGATTTTTGGGTACATTATTTCTTTTTGCTAAAATTGAATTGGGTTTAGAGACAATTTACTAATTAGTATTTGTTTAAATTTTAGTATGTTGAATTCCTAAAAATTACTCACTTCCGACATGTTTAACGGTAATGATTATTCAACATGGAAATCAAATATACTAGAAAATGATTATTTGAAATTTGTTTTAACAGAGGAATGTCCTTGATCTCCTAGAGTCGTGGGGGAGAAGATTTCGTGGAGGAGACTCATCACTTCAAGGAGAAATTTGCTGGAGGTTGTTCTACAAAGATACACTTTAGAATATGCTTTCTTTTGGTTTTAATTTTATATTTTTAATTCTATTGAGAATCAAAGCGTGCTATTATATTGCTTCCACTGCAGGATCAAAGCGTTCAATCCCTTCAATCTCAAGCCTACAGACGTCTTAATTATGTATATTAAGAATGAAAAATCCTTACGACTAGGTATAAAAATCATACATACCACCCAATGCTATAGTGTTTTTGTCAAAATGGAAGAGTGGCCCTAAAAGCATTCAATTCACATTGACATGGTATTTACTAAAGTAAGTAAAATGGTTAAGTTATATGATTATAATGTTGAACATGAATGATGAGTTCAAACAAGGAGAACAAGAGAGGTGAAGCATGATGTATTGGCTTATATTTTCTGTGGGCTGGTGGCATTACATGCATAGACTTAGAATCGGAAGGGGCCGACAATGAAAAGGAAAAAGAGCGTCAGAGAGGTATGGAAATAGGAAGGTGAGCATTTTGGAGCATTAAATGAGGGAAAACGACAGAGAGGAGAGGAGGGGAGAGATAAAAAGATGAAAGATGAGAAAGAATGAAAGAAGAGAGATAGGCGAGAGACACACAATTATTTACTCATAAATATTATTAACACAATAAAAAATATTTGCATCTTAGATCTCAAGTGTTAAGAGAATCGACAATTGTTACTATAGTTAATAGTTGAAGTTATGGAAAAAAAATTATTTATATATGTAGTTAATTAACCCCAAAAAAGTTTTAGTTTTACTTCGAAAATCTCATAAACATTATACATATATACACACATATATATCACTCAATTATTTGAGTAAATTGCTTGAACGACTAGTTTTGCAGATAAGTTATTAACATTGCTTACTCCAAAAGTCATTTCAGATACATTGATTATACAACTTTCCATACAAATGCAAGTCTTTTCCACCAAAAGTGTGCTTTTTGTCACGTCCCATGAGCCTTTCTTAAAGGAGCCACACTTTCCCTCTGGATTTCTATAGCTAGCAAATTGAATTTCAGAGATGATGATCCCCCTTGACAAGATAATTCTAAGGTGTTTCCTTCATTAGCATTTCCACAAATAGTTCCTAGAGTAATGGTTTGAATTGACACTTGTTGAGGATTTCCTCTGATTTCTTCAAATAAAATCAATGGGTTCGTATCCTTTGAAAGAAACGATCTTGGAACATGATACCATCTTTGAGATGGGTTCCCACAATTCCCAGCACATTTTCTCGGATCGTATGCACCTCTGTAGTCACAGTTTGCACTGCAACTATCATTACCGGCAATAAAAGAAGACCAAAATCGACCTATGCTTACCCCATTTACCCAAGCTTGGCCTTTTCCCATTCCTTGCATGTCCAATGTTACTGGGTCAGTTCCTGTAGGAGTCTTAAAGCTAGTTTTATACCATGTCATTCTCCTTCCAATAGATTTTTTATGTAATGCTCTCCATTTGGTTCTCTGCAAGAACATCAGGTTGTAAAATTTCTTCAATTCTCCATTTAATCCAACCTTATATGATCATAAATTGGATGACAAATCAATTGTGACATTTCCATCTCCAATTAAATGAATAGGAACTCCGTCAATTCCCATTGGCACTGTGTCATAAAATGCACCATAATTTTCAGCCCAACTGTGGCACTCAAAAGGGTAATTACGTTGTTTCCCGATTTTAGAAGAATAGGCTTCTCAAACACAAAGCTTTACCCATCGCTCCTCCTTGTGACCTGATATACCTTTTATATATAAAAACATGAAGCACATGACCTTTTGTGTTCACTTGAAGAGTCACAATTTGGACAGAAGATAATGCATTTGTTTCAACATTTGTCATGTACCACAAGTAGTCGCTGACATCAACCGTAGTTCCTTTTTGTTCCAAAAGAACGTTTGCCTTAAATTTACCCATTCCTTGTAGCGTGTCTCTCATTAGCGTTGGAGCCCAAGTCCAGGAAACTTTCGCATTTTCCTTTTCATTTCGCTCCAAAACAAACATAGATGTCTAAGAATTAACCTTTACAGTATTGTAAACCTTCTTGTTGCAAACATCAAGAATGCTCATAGACCATCTATGGGCACAAAGTATTTTCCATCTGTCTACAAATCTATAGTTGCATCATTGCTACCATCTATGTTGCTTAAAAAGCAAAACATCTCCCCGTTGATGGGTTGGAGAACTTCGTTAAAGTGATAGAGTTACCATACTCTTGGTTTGAGTGGCTGCCATTTGTGAGAATTTTCTCTCCCAATTTGATGGATACATGGAGTTGTTTGAGATGTCCCTATTTGAGTTGATTCAAGTTCCCATATTCATCAAGTGGTGCATCATAATCATAAGACGTAGTGAAGAATGGACCGCCCGATGTTCTTCCAAAATTGGGGCCTCCATGGTACATGTAATAATTGTTAAATACACCACCAGTTTGAAAAAATTTAGCCACGAAAAATGCTACGTCTTCTATAGTTCTGTGAGGGTCTTTATCGCCCCATTTCTTGAACCATCCCACCCAATTTTCAATAATTTTTTAGGCTATTAGGATTATTAGGAGTAAAGTTGTCACAATAGTGTCCATTGCATGTATTAATGATAGGTTGTGGGGCATTATTCTATTGGCACATGATCCATGGAATACCAACATTAAAAGATTCAGCCATTTGAGCGTACAAATTGATATATACTTTTCCTACATTTTCATAAGGTGTCATAACGTTTCCATACTCATTCTCAATTTGAGCTAAGATTATTGGCCCTCCTTGTGAGGCAAAGAGGTTGGCTTGTTTGCACATATTCACTATTTTTGTTGTAAATGTTTGCATTTCATTCTTGTACACTTCATTGTAAGTTCGTAGTTGGATTCTTGGCATATTGTGCAAACATAGTGGAAAACCTCCATAGTTCAACTCAGTACAGACGTAAGGACCAATTCTCATGATAACATAAAGTTCTACATCTTGGACAAGCTGAAAGAATTTAACAAAATCTAGATTTCCAGAGAAATAATATTTTCGTCATTGTGGCTCATGACGATCCTAGAAATTGTATGTCTCAATTGCATCCAATCCACCGTCTTTAGCTTTTTGAATAAGATCAGGCCACATCTTTTCAGTGCTACGTGGATAATGGATTGAACCTGAGAAGATAATGCGTCGTTCACCATTGATAATTATAGCATTTGAGTCGTAGGTGACATTTGCTCCTGTACAAAAAGATAAGCAAGCTAAAGTAGCAATAAGAGGAAAAAGAAGCCGCCAAAGCTTAAACATCTTTGAATCTACAAATTATATGTTTGGTTTATTCATTTGTTTGAATCCATGGGTTTATATAGGAAAACTTAGGTATAAAGTGGGTGTTCTTTCCAATCTATATTTGTACAGTTGTTTGTTTATGGAGTACAAACATGGAAGATATGTTAATGAGTTTACCGGCACAACTTCATGTATTAGTTTTTTTTTGCTAAATTTAGAGAATGTTCATCGAAATCATCCTAACAATAACTTATCACCATAGTAAAAGTATACAAGTGCGTAATTAGCAAATTTTCCTTTTTCCAGCACTGCTTTTACTTATCCATTTCCACATTTTCAGTTTGAATTTGTAAGACAGCCGTCTTTGTTTTCTTTTGTTGATAATATATGGTCAATAACACATAAGCCATTGGAGGGATGTTGACCCCATGTTCGTTCGACGAATTTCAACAATTTAAGATGACAGTTGGTTGATTTCATCTCCTCATTCATGTGCTTTTCTTGCCTAAGCTCTAGAAATTCCGCTCTCTATTTGGTCAAATTTAACCATCTCTATTAAGAAAATGTTGTACATATTGTTGCCAAAGAGAAAAATAAAAAGGATTGTTTACAAACGTGACAATTTAAGTACTTAACTGTTTCAAACACAGATCAACCATAAAATCATGTTAAATCTTTTTTTTTTCTTTTTTTTCTTTTTCTTTTTTTTTTTTTTTTATCGCAAAACCATGTTAAATCATTACGAAATGCAAAGTAGTTGTATGATTAGAGGTTTTGAATGTCGATAGTATGGATTAGTAGAGTAAAACCCATATTTTGTTAGTAGTTTAATAAACTCATATTTAATTACTACAATATATCTTCTTCTACTTCTTAGGTTCCATGCAATACTTAATTCTTGCTCCTCAGATATGCTAAATTGTCTAATCATTAGACCTAAGATTTGCTATAATATAGATTTTTTTTCTTTGGTCTCTTATAAAATGTATTCACATTTATGTATCATATTAATTAGATTAAAAGTAATTATAAACAATAAGTTGGTTCATTAAATTGGAACTATATCCTCAACTTTGGATAACATTTCTTTCCAATTTTTTAAAACTCATTTCATGTTCATTTAGTTTGAAAATTTCTCTTTTATTTCTTTTTCTTAATGTTTTGATTTTATTTAAGCAATTGGTTTCAATGTTGGTTCTAATATATATTTTTAAATTAATGTGTCCTTTAGAAAAGTCAACCCTACGTAAAAGTTTTTACGCATATCATAAACTTCATGTTATAGACAATGTTAATATTAAATTATATAGAAGAATTTCTTTACAATTTGTTCATGTTTTGATTAACGAGTTTATTTTTACATATAAAGCGGTGATATATGCATGTGTGTATGTATGTGTATATGTGTGTATATATATATGTATGTATGTATATGTTCGTGTGATTATGTATATTTGTGTGTGAAAATTTTGATGGATAGCAAAAAAAAAAAAATTATTCTGATTTTAACCTCATTTATGTATCATTAGATATATTAGATATATTCTATATTTTGTATATTAGCGAGCCTAAAGAATGAACATATATGCTCTATCGTAAGTAAAACTTTTTACACACGTTATAAACTTCATGTTATGGACAATTATAATATTAAATTATAGAGAAGAATTTATAATATTAAACTACATAGAAGAATTTCTTTAGAATGTCTATTTTCTTTTTTTTTTTTGTATTTTTTATTATCTTATTTTAATCTCATTTGTATATCACTATATATATTTGATATATTCTATATTTTGTATATTAGTGAGCTGAAATAATGAACATATATGTTCAACCCTACGTAAAACGAAAAATTTTATAATATTAAATTATATAGAAGAATTTCTTTAGAATTTCTTCAGAATTTCTTCACACTTTGAATAATGTGTGTGCGTGTGCGCGCAATCTTTTTTTTTTTTTTTTTCAATTTGTAAAAAACTGCAAAAATTTTAAATCTTATTTTTTCATATTTTTTATTATCCTAATTTTAACCTTATGTATCATTAGATATATTCGATACATTCTATATTTTATATATTAGTGAGTTGATGTACTTTACCTTTGGTGTATCAGTTGGCTAATGTTCTTTATATTTGGTATAATTGTGATAAAAACCTTTAATTTTTAAAATACATGAACCAAAATAGTATATTAATCTAATAATTAACAAAAAAAAAAAAAAGTGACCAATAGACTTAGGTGCTTCCAAAAACAAAACTCAAGGCCCATAACCATTTTTTTTTTTATTTTGTTTTTGAAAATTAAGCTAATTAAATATATTATTTTTACCTCCCATTCTTTCTTTTTTATGTACTTTTAATCAATAGTTTAAAAATTCAAGTCAAAATTTGAAAATTTAAAAAAAAAAAAAAAAATTTGAAAAGTTGTTTTTTGTTTGAGGAATTTAGTTAAAAATTTAACCATTTTATTTAAAAATACGAATCATTCGTAAATAAGAAAATTACGCTTAATTTTTAAAAACTAAAAATAAAAAAAACGAGATAATTACAAAATAGGGTCAAAGTTATTGAATTTTAAAACTCAGCCTAACCCAAATGCAAAAAAATAATTAAATAAATAAAGTATCGTATTTTTTCAAAATAAATACTATACGATGATCATTTAAAAAAAAAAAAAAAGAAAAAGAAAAGAATGAACATATATGAACAAACACTTCGACGAAAATGCCATAAATTAAGCAAGTCCCAAGTAGATATTAATGTTATTGTACTAACATCGAAGCACCATCAAACATAGCAAAAGAGAAGAAAAATGCTTCGCGATCTGTGTAGGGGATAATAATAATAATAATAATAATAATAATAATCTAACACAAATTATCTGACAGCCGCCAATCATCAGCACCCTCCCGACCAATTTTCATCGGACTGATCCCCCCGACCACCTCCGTAAGCAGCGACATCAACCAACGTGCCGTTGCTGTCCACACCGAAACTCGAGGCCTGCCCGCTGTCGCAGCTGCCATCGAGCAACAAGGACGGGTTAAAATGGGCGTGATAGTTCGTATCGTTCGCTTGAATTGATGGCAGCGGTGGCGTCGACAAATGAGTGTTGTCGAGGTTATTATTTAAGGCAAATGGAAAGAGGCTGTTGGATTGGAAAATGAAATGTGGATTGTTGATGATGAAGCTTTGGAGGCCATTTTCATGGCGATGAATGTTGTTGTGTAGAGGTGCTTGGGATTGGATGTTGTTATGGTCTATGGTTTGAGGTGTGTTGAGTGATAATGGAGGTAGAGAAATGGGAGAAGGAATTGCTTCTTGGAAGGATCTTGATTTTATTTTCTCTCCGAATTTATGAATTATTCTGCATAAAACCCATTCGTCCTGCTAGAAAGATTTGAAATGAACGTAATTAAAGAAAAAAAAAACCAAAAGAGAAATGCTATTTTGACGTTCATGTTATGAAATGGAAAGATAAAAATGTTTTGCTTTTATAGTCTTTTCATTTAGTATGTTTGTTGAAAATTAAAATATTGTTAGGTAGTAATATTTGGTTTTATAAAATTGTATAGGAAATTAAAAGAAAACGAGTATCAAATGATTACTACCTTGGTTTGATTTGTGAAAATATTGGTAGATAATAAACCAAGAAAAAGAATTAGAGATAAAATGAGTGATTACAAGTTTAATTTTCAAAAACTAAAAACCAAAACTCCAATAGTTACTAAACATAGCCTAAAATATATATGCCATTAGTTTGGTCTGTTGAAGTTTATCTTGAATTTGTTTGTTTATAAATATGAGGGTGGAGATCAAAAAAGAAAATCAATGAGATAATGAAGGAGGAAATTAAGGTACTCAAAATGTTAGAAATAACAAATAACAAAAAATCATTTGAAATCCAAAGCTTAAAATTACTCAAAATGTTAGAAAAGGAAAGGGTTAAGGATATGAATTACCTTGCAAACATTAGGGGAAGCAAGATCAGAGTGAAGGCGATATTCATGCATAACCCACTTGGTTTTAATGCCTCTAGGAGCACCACCTTTATAAAACACAAGAGTTTTCTTTGTTCCAAGCTTAACTCCATTACAACTACTATAAATTTGCCTATCTTTCCCTGTGGCTTTCCAATAACCAGCCACAGTTGCTCTATTAGTTCTTAATCCAGTTGGGTATTTTCTCACTCTTAAGCTGAAAAAATACCACTCCTTTTCCCCCATCTTTGCCTCTTCTGAAAAAACACACAACAACAACGTAAAAAAATTAATATTAAACAACTATGTGTATCATAACTTATCAGCTTAAGCTTTTGAATCAGACGTACCTGGAAGTTCCCAAGGCTCACATCTATTGAGGTCGACTTCAGCAATGTTGACTCCATGATGAAAATTGGAAGGTTTGAAGACTTTTGAAGCAAGATAAAAGGCAATGAGTTCTTCATCAGTAGGGTGAAACCTATAACCTGGTGGCAATAATCTATGCTTCTTGATGAATATTTCTTTACCATTATCACCTTCTTCTTGATCTTCTTCTCTATTTAGTTCTCCAATAACTTCTTCAATTCCAAACATTTGTTAGAGCTAGAGAGAAATAATAGTAATAATAATGTGGGTTTTTTAAGTTAGTGTACTAGAGAAGGGTCATAAGATATAAGAGGGAGAATAATTTTTAGGGTTTTTTTATTTGAAATTGTGAGAAAAATAAATAAATAAATAAAGCAACTTATGAAGAGGTTGATGAAGACAAATACTTTATTATAATTATTTCACCTTTTTCCGGACGATTGGTTGTATTAGAAAGGACAAAAGAAAAATAAAATAAAATAAGAAATTGAAAGTTAACGAATTGGTGGGTCAATGGAAGAAAAGGCATTGAATGCAAAATGAAAGATAAAAAAAAAGATGCTTTTCCGTTGAATTGAAAAACTTTGAATCTCCTTTTTATCTTCAAACTACTACTGACTTTACTTCTTTGGTCCTTTGCTAATTTGCTGTAAGGTTCATTAAGAACCCCACTCTTGTACATCCGCTCCGATCCTACCGACTTTATTCGATCTAAGTATCTGGTTAACTAAAAGATTAGAAATTCAATTATTTGATAACGTGTTTTGACGGGTATTATTCGAGGTGGACTCATACAAAATTTAACCACTAATATGCTACAATTCCATTAGAAAATAAATAAAAATCGGTTTGGAAAGTGTTTTCTTTGACTTAAAAATATTCTCTTTTATTTAAATTGAGCATAATTCAATTAATTTAAACATATAGATTTTAAAATAAGTTAGAGATTTGATATTATTCAACTAAAAAAAACCACTCATTTTAATGTAATCTTACATTAAATGGTAATCTTCATATGTGTTTGGATTGACTTTTTAAGTGTTTAAGTGTTTATAAGTGTAAAAAAAATTGTTTATAAACACTTCAAAAGTAAATTCAAATGGACCATTCAAAAATCTTATTCTGTCTTCTGTCTTTCTTGTGTAAATCATACAAGTCCATTTGTTTTGAAGTAAAATCTCATTTTCTCCAAAGAGTGGAGTAATATATTTGAATCTCCACACCGCTATTGTACTAAAAATATATAGACATTTTAATTGAGATATAGCCTTTTTTTTTTAAGGAAGACTATAAGTTTATATTATATTTCTACTTAATTTTTACATAACCTTTCAATTATGAAAGAAAAAATTAAAATTGAACTTTATAAGTTATAATTATTTTAAATATAATAAGATGAAAAATTCGAACAAGATCATTAACTCGCTTTCACATATTGTATAACAATTGAGTCATGTTCACTTTTGACTATAATAAAAACCGTCATGGAAGACGAGTAGGAATTACACATACAGTCTCCTTCCTTTTGCTTGTCCTTTAATTTCTCTTTTCCAAATGTAGTTGGTGCATGAAACAAGTCCAATGGTTGACACATCAAGTGGGGGCTACTCTTAACACTCTTAACTAATGCTGAAATTTATTTAACTCTTTCTTTTATTTCATTTGAACAACCAAAATTCAAACCCGAAGAAGATATTTCCCCTAGCTCCCTGACAAAAATAAATAAATAAAAATAAATGTTACACCATATAGCTCAATATTTTCTACTACCCATCTCCAAAAATGGGAATGCCATTGCCAAACTCTCAGAAGCAAAGAGACTAGAACTACAAAACCGAAACCGCAACGGTTAGCTAGCGTCGAGCGAGAATGAACGGCAGGAAGGTAGCTGGTAATAAATTAGAAGGTGAGCCATGTGGGGGTTTATTCAAATTTGGTGTGAGCTTAAAATAAATTTGAAGAGTTTTGAATTAGGGAGAAGAAAGAAGAACGTGGATAGAGTTGTGAGACCATGCATTCATTAGAGAGCAAAGGCTATGACCGACCTTCAATTGGGCTATGAAAAATAATGGAAGGATATGTCGTCAGATTGACTGTGATAAGTGGTAAGCCTTGGATTCTTGTTTTCAAGAGGATGATATGATAATAATAATTATTATTATAACAAGGATATATATATAGTGTATTGTAGAAGGGTTATTATATGTAGGGTAGACTCATTCTTTGTTTTATTAGCCTCCACCATAGAGCATGGGACTGCCTAGGAATCTACTCTTGTTTTGTTGGGCCCATCTTGACTACTACAATTCATTTGTGTGCTTAATTAGGTTATGGGCACTACCCTCTCAAATAATGTGGGGTTTGGTTTTGTTTTGGATATGTTTTTTGAGGTTATGAGAAAGCTAAGAAGTAAAAATAATATCTTTGGTGAATTTTCTAGGTTCGATTGGGCTCGGTATTCAATTGTTTTCTAAGCTACCTATTCAAATATTGATGCAGATTTAAATCGATATTCAAATCCAAATGTCGATGATTATAAAATTGTCCGAAGTGTCTTGCATTGATAAAATTGTTGTTAAGTATTTGATACAGAGTCGGACAAAGTTTAGTGCATACACTATTGATGAAGTAGTAAATTTTGGAGTATTCTAAGAGTCGAATCCTACCAGGTTAGTTCGATTTTAATTATATTAAAACAATGAATCAATGTAATTGAAGATAACCAAATGTGTGAATAAATAGTGAATAAGTAGAATGTTGATTAAAAATAAGTAAACAAGAATATATGAACTAGGGATGTAACAATGTTTCAACTAGTCGGACAATGTGCCTTAGGCAATACAGCCGCACCACACCTGGTCAGTGACTCAATCATGGACAAAAAATTCCTCATATTTGATCCTGTCAAGTTCTTTTAGGAGTTGTAAATAGCTAATGCCTATATTGTTGGGTTTACGCACTAAACTCGTGATTTATACTTTGTAAATAAATTTTTTATTTAATAAATAAAGTGTTGTTTATTTTAACATTTAGACTTGCATAACTCAAATCCAATGAACTAAGGTTCAAGGTTATTTAATGTAACTTGAACAGTATGTAATGGACATACAGGTGGATCTTGTTCAAGTAATAACCTAAAAGGTCTAGAATATATGGATAAGGTGGGTACCTTATCCTGGTAATTATGGATATGGTCCACTTTGTAATGTTACAAACGACTTGATCCAAATCATTCATGTAGGTACATGCGAGTGGAGATGTCCTATACAAAGAGTTTGTATAAGACTGGACCATGAAATATTTAATCTCTCATTGTAACACCATTGGCTGAAGAGATTAATATTTCAAATGATGACCATATGTAACTCGATCTCAATCCTGAGGGAGTTATGGACTCTTACCTATGAGAAATCTTCCTTTGATTTTTTATGGGTGAGAGTGGTTTGAGTCGTCGACTCAATATGCCTACCATTTTAGGGACAAGACCGAGTAGGAAGCTAGAAACATAGTTACACAAGATGGAATTCACTCATTCCCGCCTTTGGTGTAAGTAAATAAGTTGTTCTCTTAAGTGTTGACTTAGGACTTGAACAATGAGTCTCATCCTCTCACTGGTCGAAGAGAGAATTAGTTTATGGTTAGAACATAAACAGATTATTCATTAAAAGGCCAGCGGTACTTAAGAAGTAAGAGATAATCACAGGGGTGAAATAATAATTTGGCCCAACTATAATTATGAATACTTGTAAATGATCGACTTACTTGTAATGGTTATATGAGTAAACACAAAATATTCTATAGTTCATAAGAATGCAACTATGGGTCTTTAGTAGAGTGCCCCATAGTTAATGAATGTTGATTAGATTTATTAAAGTGTTTAATTAATTAACCTCGTATTATTGGATCTGATAATTGTAGGTCCATTAGGTTCCTCCGCTGGCTCACAACGGGTAAAACAAGGATCAAAAGTTTTGAAATAATTTGAAATGTCCAAATTATTTAAGTGAATTTAGTTGTATATGATACAATTAATATAATGTATAAAAATACATTATAATATAAAATTAATTTTGAATGAGATTCAAATTTAAACCATACAATATGAGAGATTTAATTTATTTGGATAAGATTCAAATAATAAATAATATGAATTAGATTCATGTTAAATCTGTTGGGGTTGATGGTTGATGCTCTAAACTCTCGTTGGGTCCTGTAGTTTGTAAACACTGTATTGAACAAATGCTTGTGATGTAATAATATATGATATTTTTCTTCACTATTGTTTATGAAATAGTGGATGTTTTTAATTTCTTTACCACAAACCAATAAACTAAGATTCCTAGTTGTCGTTATAACCTAAGCATGTATTGGAGACATACAGGTGGATCATGTCTTAAGTGATAACCAAAATGGTTTGTAGTATATGGATATAGGAGGGAAACCTTATCCTGGTAACGCTACAGATGTGGCCCGCTTTGTAGAATAGTTACAAGTGTTGTGACTTACTAAAGATAGTCTGATCTTGATCATTCATGTGGAGACATGCGAGCGGGGGCATCCTATACAAAGGAGTTTGTATAAGACTAGATCATGAAGTGTTATAGACTCGTTATATAATGTCGTTCATGACAGAGACTTCACTTCACTAGGATGACCATAGGTAACATGACCTTAATCCTAAGTGAGTTGGGAACTTCTACCTTTAAGGGCGATCCTTTGATTTGCATGGGTGAGAGTGGCCAGATTGTCAACTCAAACCTACCACTTTGAGGATTCGTCTGATTTGGGAGCTGGGAACTAAGCTACCAAGATGGAATTCACTCCTTCCTTGAAGCAGAGGTAAATAGATAGATTGCTCCCTTAAGGGTTGATTTCGGAGCTTGAACGATGTGCCACCACACACCTTCTCATGGCTCGAGAGGTTTCCACACATAGTAGAACTATGTTGTATTGTTCATTAGAGGGATCAGTGGTACTTAAGGAGTTAGACGTAACTACAGAGGCAAAACGGTAAATTGGCCCAACTGTATTTATGAGCATCTGTGAAGAGTTATCGTATTGTTGATTGGTTATATCTGATGGACACAGAAATATATCTGTGGTGAAAGAGTGCAACTCTCGGTCTTTAGTAGAATGTCTGGTAGTTAACGGATGGTGGATCTCGTGGCTAAAGATTTTAGTCAGCTATTCACATACCGTTTGAGCTTCAAGCCACATGTTCATAAGTCCCCTTGGTAGCTCAATGGATTCAAGTTGAGAAACAGTTTTTGGGTTAGTTTGAAGTGTTCAAATTGATAAAAGGGAGTTTGATTATATATGATATGATTAAACTGGTCAATTATATATGATATAGTTGACATGATGTATGAGATACATTAATTGGAGGAAAAGGATATAAATATAATATGATTATATGTACTTTAATTAAAATTGTTGGTGGTTTTTCTCCATAACCGAATGAGATAGTGGGAGGTTACATTCAGTTTTCGTAACTTAAGGATAAAATGAAAATGGTTTTCATTTTGCAAAGAGATCGGACAATCGCTTCACGATTAGTACACTACCCATCATCTAGTAAACGAGAGCATACACAATAGCTCAAGTTGTCCTAAACGATCGTGTATACGCGCAACTTTCCTAAACGATCGCATAGTCTTTTCTAAATGATCGTGCATGCGAGCGATTTACCTATATGATCGTCTAAACGATCAGCCCCATTTTACTAAACGATCAAGCACCCGTCTGCACGATAGACACCAAATCCTCCCACTTGCTTGGTCGTTGTAAACAATCGAAGTTTCCTCCTTCCCTCTACCAAATCCAACAGAGCCCACATCTCCTGGATTCTCACTCCGAGAATACCAAGGTTACTAAGTGGTGGTGTCTTTGAAGGAATGATATATCAAGCAACGGAAGACTACAAAATTAATAAGCACTTAAACTACATTTAATTTGAGTTTTAAGCATGTTGTACATATAATATTCAAAAGAGGATTTGAAACACATATTACCTTTGAAGATATCCTTCAAAAAATTGACTGAGATCCACCAAGAAAGAGCTTGAAACAGCGAGAGGACTACCATCGAGATCTTCTCTACTATGCTCAAGCTAGAATGTGAGATGGAAACACTTGAACTAGTTGAATTGATGAAGAACGAGAGCAAGGTCTTTGGGTTATCAAATCAGAAAGTATATTTTTCCATTCCTCTTGATCTTCATACATGGAGCTTCAATATATAGGTAAAAAACATGCAAATGTATAGGGTTGCATGTTGGGTAGCTTCAGCTTGAAGATCATCAACAAGAACAATTGAAATTTGATGATATTCCATCAAACATGTTGGTGGATTTTTCCTAAAATTGGAAAAAAAAACCCATTAACCTAAAATGATTTCAAAAAATCATTTTATTTAAATTAATTTTATAAAATTTCAAAATAATTAACTTAAATAAAATAATTTTAATTGATTTTTTTAATAATATTAATTTAATATCTAAATATTAAATTAATTAATAAAATATTAATATCACCAATGAATCAATGTTATATTTAAACCATAATTTAAATATTAATTGATTTTCTAATTTCCTTTAATTTCAATTAAATTAAACAGTTATGATTGTATCATATACAATCAATCGAAAACCCTAAAACTTGAATTTGAACATTTCAAATTCATAACCCTAATTTTATACATCAATACTCAATTTGTTATTCCAATTTAAAGAGCTAGTAGAAGGATCTAATGACCTACAGATCATGAGCTCCAATGATCTGTAATTAATTCGTTAAAACTCTTTAATCGAATTAATTACTATTCGTTAACTATCAAGACACACCACTATAGCTCGATAGTTGTACTCTTCTCACTGTAGATATATTTTTGTCCATATAAACCATAATCAGTAAGTTGATCCTTCATAGATCGTTCGTAATTACAACTGGGTCAAAATTATCATTTTACCCCTGTAAATACATCTTGTTCCTAAAGTTTTCACTGACCCTCTAATGAACAATTCAATTCATAATACTACTTATGAATCATGTCCTTCTCTATCATGAGAAGGCAGGGTCCCGATTGTTCAAGACCTGGAATCAGTACTTAAGAGAACAACCTATCTGCTAACCCTAAAATGGGTAGGAGTGAATCCCATCTTGCAGGGCTATGTCCCCAACTATTCATCCGGTCTTATCCCCAAAATAGAAGGCTTATTGAGCAGTGCTGTTGAACTACTCTCACCCATGCAGATCAAAGGATAATCCCAAATAAACAGGAGTTCATAACTGGCTCAGGATTAAGATCGAGTTATCCTAGGTTATTTCGTTATAAAGAAAAGTGACTATTTTGTGGTCTAGTCTATATGCAAACTCATTACATAGGATACCTCCAGTCATATGTCTCTACATGAATGATCTGTGGATCACATCATTTGTATTACCTATACAAAATGGGCCGCATCCAATAGTGTTACCAAGATAAGATATCCAATTTCATCCATATACTTATAGACCATTTAGACTATATACTATTAACTTGATCATGTTTATATCACCACATAAAGTTAAAGTATTCATACTATAGCCATGGATATGTTTATTGGATTTTCATAATAGAATGCAAAATCAACGATTTTATTGAATAAAATACTCAATAATATGTTATTGATAAAAAGAATGTTTAACACAAAATTTACGAACTGTGAGTTCTAGAATATTCCCAACAGTCCTCCTTGCTGCCTTGTTCGTGTAGAAGACAATTCGGTGGTAAGCGACAACGAGATTTGGTGGGCGATAGACTTGGCAATCACAGCAACTGCGTGAGTTGCTATTCCTGATGAGAGCGAGAGTTCAAGGGAAGAAAAGTTCTTCAAGAGGTATGTCTCTCGTTCATTTGTTTTTTAAGTTTGAAAAGCATGTCGTAATTGTTTGTAGATGCATAATTTGTTGTTTGATTGTGAATGCGGTATTTCTGTCACAATGAATTTGGAACAATCTTGCTTTCGCTCATAAGTACTCTTTGATAAGAGTTCCTTCAAAATCTATAAGTTAAATTAATATGAATAAGATTCATATTCAAACTATAAGATATCAAAGAGATGTGCATTTTAATATGATTCAAATATAGTTTTAAATTAAATATATGATATTGAAAAGCATCTGAAATGTGCTTTTCTTGCTTTTAAATTTGGGGTTATTGTTGTTAGTTAATGTAATTTGATGTGGTTTATTTAGTTAATTTCAGGAAACCAAGTTACAGGAGCAGTTCGTATTGAAATAAGCAAAATTTGGTGTAAAAATCCAAATTTAAAGATTATAGGGCCAACCAAGCAAAGAGCATGAGAAAATAAGGTAAAAAATGAAGAGAAAAAGAAGCTAGAGAGTGCAACGGCATTGCGCAATACGCTACAAACCTGAAAGCTACAATTTGGAGTGGATTAAGAATGATAGGAAAACGTTAGAGGCTAAGAATGAAGAGGCTTAATGCTATGTCTTTAATTTCAAAAGCATGAAAATAAAATTGACTTTTAAACATTAGAAAGGGGTTGAGTATGTAAGAGAAAACCCGAACCATAGATCTTCTAGGCCTAAATTGATACATTGATTTAATTGAAAGAAAATATTTTGAGTCCATAACAATATTGGATGAGATCAATACCCTAGGACATCTTAGTCAAGTGATTCCCTAGTTTCAACATTTATTTGTTTTCTTTGGTTTTATGTTTACACAACCATCTTGTTTCAATTCCCTAAACAAAGTTAAGATGATTGCTTGATAGCTAGTCAAATCTAATATCTAATTCCCTAAGGACGATACCCAATTTATTGACATTTTAATACTTTGACGTGTACACTTGTGAGTGTTAGATATTTAATTAAAATTAATTCGTTATTGATATATTGATATATTGATATATTGATATATTGATATATTGATATATTTATATTTATATATATTTAACTATTTATTTTAATTTAATTTAACTAAATTAAATTTAACTCCCCTACGGTTATAGGGATGCAGAGGAGTGAAGAATGATACGTAGTGAGGAGTTACTCTCCCCTCTCCTTTAAGTTGTAGAAGTTCTGCAGTTTGAAGGGGTTCTTTTTTTACGTGAAGAAATCTTTCCCAAAAGAAAAAACACATAAAAGAAGTTCTCTACCAAAACCATATAATTTTCTTCTTTAAAAAAGATTCCCACAAAATGATTCTTGCCAGAGATATAGTAGAAAAGTCTTATTAGTGGTGTCTTGAACGAAAACAACGGTTTGTGCTGTTTTTTTAAGAATTAGAGAAGATTTGAAGAGGTATCTTTCAAATGTAATCTTCTTCTTCCTTGCATTTCTACATGCTTAATCTTCTGTATTTTATTTCTGTATTTTTAATTCATGAAATTAAATTGAAGCAAAGTGACCACATGCTTCCACTCGGGACTCTATCACTTCATATCTATGGTTAGCTGGATCTTAAATTCATTCACATGTAGTTTCTTTATTCTATAGTCCCTTATTTCTAAGGTTATGTAGCAGTCCTATATCTCTCTATGACATCAGCTTATATCCTAATATTCTCAATATTAAAACTCCACTAGATTGCTAAATTAAATGGACAGTTTAACTTAACAATTTTTATCTTTAAGATCAATAAATGAAATGCATAAGACAAAGCGATATGAAGCATAAGCATTACTCATGCCATAAAACTCTAAGGTATCCACATTGTTGAACCCGTTAGAGAATTTAGCTATGATTAAGAACAAATGAATGGATATCATTGGATCAATAATCATGATTACAAGATGAATGTTCACCAAATGAAAAGAAATGTAAGATAAAACCGTGCAAAAAATAATTAAAGTAATGTTGGAAATACAATACAATCTGATAATGCCTTGAGGCGATCTCTCACTCTCCAATTCTTTCCCTAGGGTGATTCTCCTCTTTCAAGGATGAATCCTATCACTCCACACGTTTTCACGGGGTAGGGATAACCTAATACTCTCAAGCTTCAAAGGATCTTTCATTCTCTAAGTTTCCTAGCTGGGAAGATGAGATTTCATTCATAGCTAAATTTCATAGATGGATCATTGAAGCTTGAAAAAGTAGGCTTACATCCTTTTATAGCCCAAATTGGTTGCAGGAGAACCAGAATAGGTGTTTTGGAGGTTTACCAGGCGATTCTAGCATTTATACATAGTTATGGACCATGAGAATAGCACCTATGAATGATTGGTCAAAATTTTGAAAAATAGGGTTTTAAAGTGACCGCGGTGATTTCATGTGATGCAAGCACATTGACATAATTGCTTCAAATCAGTCAAAATTTCATGCAAAAATATTTATAAAGTCTACCAAAATCAATATAAATTAACTTTTGAGACCAAAATGACTTTCATAAGACCATTTTATCCATTTAAGATCATTTGTGGGTGTAAAACACATGTAAGTGCCTATTTTTACTAAGTAAAAATATATAAATATTATCCTAAAACATGCATTTCATAACATGTGCATAAGATATATTATGACATATGTCTCATCTTCAATAGGACAATTGGAAGAACTGGTTGGATGTATGATAGCCCACAAAATGAGTTATTCCTAGGCTTAAGTTATTGTTAGCTTTGGGATTAAATTTGGTGCTTTAACGAGTTTATTTGATTACATTATAAGATTTGAGTAATTAAGGAGAACCATAATGATTTAGACATGAAATAGTAGCAAATGGAGCTTCGAAGAAGAGTGTTTTTTATCACTAAAATTGTAATTAGAGTATTGTAGCCAGACCTTTCGATAGAACAATGTCTCTATGGCCATTCAGAGTATTTTTGAAAAGAAGATGAGCTAAACTTTAGCTCTGAATAACTCAAAATCCAGCTAAAAATTTCCTCTTCCAGCTCACCTCTCACAAGAAACAGAAACAACTGTTAGAAAAGTAAACTGAAACAAACTAACAACGATAGAAAACTAACTCTCTGCTTATAAAATCAGTGAACTATTGAATCAATAATGTATGCTGAAAATACGACAGAGAATCGGTGAGAAAGAGATCTGTAATATACACATTGAAAGCTTAAATAAAGAGATCTTAATACCTTTGTAGAGTGGACATAGGTCTTTAAGACCAAACCACTATATTATTTGTGTTCCTCTTCCTCTTCTCTTTACATTTCTTGTATTGCATGTTAAAGATCTTCAATCCCTTCTTCGATTTCTTCAGAAAACCTCAAGAATGTATAGAGAGAAAGAAGAACAAGAGAGTTAGATCCTAGAAAGAGAGAGAAAAAAAAGGATAAAATGATAAGTTCAACTGAAGTAAGTGTGATTTTACTAAAGTAAGTGTGATTTTACCCTTCAAATTGCATCAGTTACGTGGCTTATTTTCTTTCACACAAATCACCTACCACTGGATTGTTTTTGTTTGGGCTACATTGGTTGTTGTATATTAAAGTGGGCCTAAGCTTTGAAGTTTAGTTTAATATATATATATATATATATATATAAGTCCATCTTCTTTAACAACTGGTAGCAGAGCTAAAATTCCAAGAAAGCTCCAAGAATCTATCAAAGAACACCAAGAAATTCAGAGATGGTAGTAGTTCGATATGAGGTGGAGAAATTCATAAGAAATGGTGATTTTCAACTGTGGATGAAAATAATTCAAATAGTGTTGGCCTCTCATAAAGCTTTGAGAGCAATTGAGGACTCTAAAAGCCTTCCTTCGATTGTCACTGATGAAGAAAAATAGACCATGAAAGAAATAGCTTATGGGGCACTAATCTTGAACATTTCAACTAGTATTCTCAAGCAAGTTATTCATGAAAATACAACTTATAATGTTTGGGAGAAGCTAAAGAAACTCTACTTGAGGAAGGATGTGCCTAACAAGCTTTATATAAGAAAGGGACTGTTTCATTCAAGATGAATGCTTCAAGAACTATGGATGCGAATCTTGATGAGTTCAAGAAACTCACTATTGAATTTGCTCAGACAGGGGACAAGTTAGGGGAGGACAATAAGGCTGTTATCTTTTCTCTCCATGAGAGCTATAAAGATATGAAGGCAACTTTAAAGTATGGTAGGGATTCTATTTCAGTTGACAATATGATCAATGCACTAAAGAGTAAAGAATTTAAGCTGAAGAGTTATTCTAAGGGCAATGAGGATTTTGAGTCCTTATTTACAAAAGGAAAACCATTTTCAAAGAAAATAAAATCAGGTTTTTAGAAAAACTTAATGCGTTATTTTATGATGTGAAATTATAAAATGAAATGCGGTGATGGAAATGCGTTGAGCAACAAGTTTTCTCAGTGAAATTCAACCCACTAAGTTTCCTGGTAACTCCAGTGTCGAACTCAAGGACTAGGGAAAACGGTATGCGGTGATAATTTTCCAAAAGACTTTGCGGTAACCGGTAAATCAAATAGTTGTTTGGTGTTGTTGTTTACAGTGTAAAATGAATAAATGCAGTGGAGTTTCGAAAAGAGTTGATAATACGAAAAATGCGATGAGTATGCAGTGAATGGGTTGAGAAGAGGTTCGGCTAATACTTCCTAGGATACGTTCATGTTATGCGATCATGTAACACACGTAAAATAGCAAACCATCTCTCGACGCAAATGCTATGGCTTCTAATACTAGAACATATGCGATATATGCAATAAGTCTATAGAACCTACACATAAGTCTCTATTCTTATTTATGCGATGACAAAAGGGCACACACACAAATAAGGCGACCACATAATATCATTCATATCTCTAGGGTGCATGCGATGCAGGTTGGCAAACAGAGCTTATCTCTAAGTCCCTATCTCTTGCTTATGCAGATATAATCTTGCTCTCTCGAGTCTAGATTCTAACCTAGCTCTCTCGAGTCTTTAGGTTCTTTCTTTAGACTCTCTCTCGAGTAGCTCTAAAGGGGTGTTGGGCACAACATAAAACAAGATAATCGCATACAATGAAGGTCCTAGGTCATGTTAGCTTAGTTCTTCTCAACCCATTCGATAAGTTTAGCTACTCATGCATGCTTTCAAGAGAGTGAACAGATGTAGATAAAGAGATTCCATTGTATAGATATAGAGTTGAAATAAAAAATAACAATGCAAGATGAGAATAAAGAGTCTAGTAGCAATCTCTTGCTTCCCAAGGCTTTTACATTGTCTTTTCTACTCTGTTCAAAAGATAGTCCCGCTCCCGCGAGAGTCGGCCCGCTCTCTGCTTTCCACGCCTCCGGGTTCTCTCTTGAGTTACCCTGAATGATCATCCGACATCTCTTCCCTTCTCTCGCTCCGCCTTAAAATAAAAGAAAAACAAAGAACAAGTCTATTCTATCTAAAGGAAAAATTCTCTAAGTGTTCGAACTCGCTGAACTAGCTGAACTCCTTTGCTGAAGGCTGCCGTTGGTATTTATAGAGCTTCAGGGTGAAAGGCGGCTTTTCTCTTATGATTATACAGATGGGGTGGTTTTAATTCTCTTACTGATGCGCCGAATATTTTTCACTGAAAAGCTTAGTGTACTTGCTACAGTAGACCGTTAGCGGCTTGTAAACTTAATTTGAACTCGATAGTCATCAACTTTCTGTCCCATCGTGATTAATTATGCTTTTCACCCAAATGCGCCCACCAAGTTGCGGCGGCTCTATGCGGAAATTCTTCTTGAGCAGATGTTTGCAAGCACAAATCACCGCAAAGCCTTGCGGTAATGCTGTGGTCGACCGTTGATTTCTTGTGATCGCGCTTTTCGTCTTGCGTCAATGCATATTCTGCATAAAAATACCAAAGTTAACTGTTTTTATGCGATGAACGTATGCAACTGCAATGTCATGAACTTAATACTTTTTGGACGCAATCTTATATATTTTATCAATGTAAAACTTCATTGTTTAATAATTTAGCATTGTAATAATGTGCATTTCTGCCTGTTATCACACCCCCAAATTTAAACAATGCTTGTCCTCAAGCATAAGCTAAAGATTTTCTTTAGAAAGTCGACCGCAATCTCTTTTCCTAGAGTTCTCAAGGATACTTCATTTAAATCCTATACACCAAAATTTCCTTAATTCTTATTCAAGTCTCTTCTTAAAATATTTCTAAGACGTAGGTATCGCAAGTTTAACCTTCAAGAAGGACTTTACTAGATTCCAGGACATCGCATGATTTATTTCAAAAAAAAAAAACTTTTTCACTGGGGTGTTAATTGATTTTTATCCTTGCATAATTTTGACATTATTATTTTTCTCTGACCCTGCACTAATCCAAGTGTCTCGCTTTCATTTTGGCTTGCCCTCACATGTGTCATGCGGACATCCAACTACAAGCAAGACACTCTTTCTCAGTCTAAACTCATACCTTCTTCGCAGCGGAGTTGCAGTCATTTATTTATGCGTTAATCCTGGCGACTTACTTTCGTTTTGGCTTGCCCCCACGTGTGTCATGCGAACATCCAACTACGGGTAAGTGCCCTTCACAACTTAACTCTTATCACCATAGGTTTCCCCATTGCGTTGACAGTTGAATTGTTATTCTCAAATTTTTTTTATTATCTTTTTTTTAGAGAACTAAAAATAGCAAGGTCGAAAATAAATACCTCACCCCCAAATTTAAAATGTGACAATGTCCTCATTGCCAATATATTGAAAGAAGTCATGCAATGTTCTTAGGAAGCTACATAAAGAGTCAGTTTGAAAGAAAACTAGCAGACCACTAACTTCTAGAAATATTTCATGAGGTGACTGTCCTAAAATTAAGTTGACTCTAGTATATACGAAAAAAAAAATAGAAGCATGTATTTCATCATTGAAATCATAATTGGCAAAGAGGCAGCATGCAGCGACTTACTAAATTTCAATGTTAAATGATTGCGGTAATCAAAGAGGATGCAGTGATAAAACTTTCAAAATTAAAACGCGGTGCAATAATGCAAAATTTGGAATAAAGTCAAGGAAGATTACAACCTCCAAATTTGCGCTATCACCCGCATTGTTTGTTGATGCATCCTGCTTTGCGGCGATCTTCTTCTTTTGGATTGCGGTGACAGAATAAAGTCGTCGTGTCTTCGTGTAATGCCTCCACAATCGTTCGCCTCGATCGTTGCAAGAAAAACATCGAGAGGGTCAAATAATTAAAAAAAAAAAGTTAACAAAATCGCTTCACCACAATCGTTTAGTACGATTGTTTTTGTTTTTTTTAAGATAAAGAATAAACAGGATAGTGAAATGCAAATATTAAGGAGTAGAGATAAGTTGAAGAGTTCAATATTTCAATGGAAGCTTCACAAAACTTGCGTCCCTGATGAATTTAGATCACTTGATAGTGCAGGGACCACCCACTTCTCTCTCAATCAGGATTTTTCAAGTCCATGGAGTCAACTTGGCGATGCCAGTCTTCTCCGTGATACACCTTTACTCGTTGCCCATTAACTTTGAATATGTTGGTTCTATCATCATTAGATAACTCGACCGCACCATGCGGGAATACCTCTCTGACAATGAATGGTCCAGACCAACGTGAATTTAATTTCCCAGGAAAGAGCCATAGTCGTGAGTTGAATAGTAATACCCTTTGCCCGACTTAGAGGTTCTTGCCGCATATGTGTTTGTCGTGCCAGCGCTTTACGCACTCCTTGTAGATCTTTGCATTCTCATATGCATTGATTCTTCATTCCTCCAGCTCGACCAATTGAAGTTTTCTCGCTTCTCCTGCTATCTTCAAGTCAAAGTTTAGCTTCTTCACTACCTACAGCGCTTTATATTCCAGCTCCAATGGAAAATGACATGCTTTACTAAATACCAACGCATACGGGGACATACCTATGGGTTTCTTATAGGCAGTTCGGTATGCCCACAATGCATCGTCAAACTTTGTTGCCCAATCCTTTCACGAAGGCTTTACCACCTTCTCTAGTATCAGTTTGATCTCTCGATTGGACACCTCGACTTAACCATTCGTCTGCGGATGGTATCCAGTGGCCACTTTATGGAGGATGTTATATTTGCGCAGCAATTCTTTGACAGTATGATTGACAAAGTGGGTCCCTTCATCACTTATTATGGCACGTGGAATGCCAAAACGAGTGAAAATATTTTTCTTCAGGAATTTAGAGACTATCGCCACATCACTTGCGGCGCATGCCACTGCTTTTACCCACTTGGACACGTAGTCGACTACTAACAAAATCTAATTTTTACCATTCGATGGTGGGAATGGTCCCGTGAAATCAATGCCTCAGACGTCGAACAATTCAAGTTCCAAAATGGTGTTCATAGGCATCGAATGTTTCCATGAAATGTTACCTGTGCGTTGGCATCGATCACACTTCATCACATAGTCAGCTGCATCCTTAAACAGTGTCGGCCAATAGAATCCACTTTGCAATACCTTAGTTGCAGTGCGTTGTCCTCCAAAGTGCCCACAGTAAGGTGAATCATGAAATTGCGATAATATGCGTTGTTGAGCAGCATTCGGTACACATAATCGCATAATTTGGTCTGCCCCCTTCTTATACAGATTTGGCTCATCCCAAAAATATGATCTGCAATCGTGTTTGAGCCTTCTCCTTTGGTGATCGGCATACTCTTTAAGGAATTTCTCGCAAACCAGGTAGTTGACTATATCGGCGTACCATGGCAATTCTTCAATATGAAATAGCTGCTCATCTGGGAACATCGCACTCACCTTTGACTCATTGCAGTCAACCTCAAGATTTTCCAGTCTGGATAAGTGCTCCGCAACTTGGTTCTCCATCCCCTTGCGATCAATTATTTCTATGTCAAATTCATGGAGGAGGAGAACCCATCTGATCAACCTCGTCTTTGCATCCTTCTTTGTCATTAAATACTTTATCGCCGAGTGATCAGTGTGGCTGAGTACTTTTGTTCCCAGCAAATACGCTCTAAATTTTTCCAACGCAAAAATTACCGCAAATAGCTCTTTTTCGGTGATGGTGTAGTTAGTCTGAGCAGGATTCAAAGTCTTACTCGCATATGCGATGGGATGTAATATTGTTTTTCTCTTTTGTGCCAGAGCTGCTCCCATCACATGCCCACTTGAATCGCTCATTACTTCAAAGGGAAGTGTCCAATCTTGTGCGATAACACGGGCACGATCATCAATGCATACTTCAAAATTCTGAATGCGTTGAGGCAATTGTCGTCAAAGTCAAATTTTCTGTCAGCCTCTATCAACACACTCAGCGGTCGTGCTATTTTCGAAAAGTCCTTGACAAAACGTCTGTAAAATCCAACATGCCCCAAGAAACTTCTTATAGCCTTTACGCTTGTTAGAGGTGGAAGTTTTTCAATTGCGTCTATTTTTGCTTTGTCCACCTCCAACCCATCCGGAGATACCCTGTGCCTCAACTGTAAACCTCGAACTTAGGTTCCTTAGATAAGCATGTTTAGCTAAAGGAATGTTATATTATATATTTATTAAATAGAAGTTCATGTTGTTTATAGGGATTATGAAGGAAGGAAAGGAAAATATATCAAATGAAGAAACTCAATCATTAGTCTGGCTGGAGGCACTAAGTGTGGGGTGACATGGCAATTTATTCTTTGAACTCAGGAAGCGATAGAAAGATTAAAAAGGGGAGTGAAACTTCAAAAGCAAGGTTTTGGCAATTGAAAGAGCAAATTTAGCGAATTCGGTGCCATTTGAAAGCTGGAAGAATCTAGTTTTCAAGGTTGTTCTGCTGGAGAAAGATTGCAAAAGAAGAAGAACAAAAGTAGAGAATTTGCAGAAAAGGAAGAACCATGGATTAATCAGGGCCTGAGGTGAAGTTTGGAAGTTCTAAGCCAAACTATAAGGAAATCTGGGCTAAAAGTTTAAGATAAGGAAGTAAACTTAAATCTAAACAAGTTTGTAGAAGGAAATTTCTTGAAAAGAGCTCTGAAGTTATGAATTTTTGAAGTTATAATAGAGAATTGGTGCATAAGCAGACAGCTGCTTGTGAGGAACAAGCATGCAGTTCATCATGGAGAATTATAGCATGATTTGGGCATAAGGATCCCATTTATAAAGGAAATCTCACTTATTTTGTAAGGAGGATCTCTATCTAGGGGAAATCTCACTTATTGAGGTGAGTATCGCTAAGAATTTCACAGGAAAAGCTTGATCTCGCTCTAAAGGATCTCGCTGGTATCGCTCTAAAGGATCTCGCTGACATCGCTCTAGAGGATCTCGCTAGCATCGCTCTAGAGGATCTCACTGACCTCGCTCAGGGGGATCTTGCCAGTAAATCTGTCTGTATTGATGGAAGTTCCTTTAATAAATGAATTATTTGAGATATTTTACTAGGAATTCTAAGTAGTTTAATCGGGAATTATATCTTTTCAGGCCAAGAAAAGATAGGGAAGCGTATAAACCAATAAGAGCCTGACGAATGGTGAGTGACTCAGTAAACTTAAGGTTTCCAATACTCATGCATATATGATCAAGTTAAACACAGTGACATTAATGATGTATTTATACTTCCTCAAGTAACATATGGTTGGAGAATAACTTAATGCATGTTTCCCAACTTGTATGTGTGTAACACAGGCCAAGGTATGTTGTGTAACCTTTACAAAAGCTATGTTTCTGATTTTGATATATGCTTCCTAGAGGAAAGCTATGAGAGAATGAGTTCCTGTATAAATGAGTGGCAATGGAACAGCCCTTGTGTAAATACTAGGAAATGGAACTTAATTTGATGTTACAAAATACACATTTGATACTGAAGGACATTGAGAAGGTATCTAACCAATTAGGTACCGAAGGACATTTGAGAAGGTACCTAGCCAATTTGATACCGAAGGACATTTGAGAAGGTATCTGGCCAATTTGATACTGAAGGACATATGATAAGCTATCATAGTAGCTCGATACTGAAGGACAAATTTAAGAAGGTATCTAAGCGGAAATACCTAAAATATGATGGTACTTAGTGTGGCCACGTGCACGTAGGCAGTTATGAATAAGAGTCCGAAGTATGGGTCTCTTGGTCGGTAATAAACGTTTGGGAGCTAGAACGTTTAGGCTCGTTCTCAACTAAGGAATATTAATGTTTAATGATGTCTGAGAGTGGTTTACAGTTACATATAGAGACAATTGCTTGAGTTTACTCGTTGGTATATTTACGTGTTTATAGTGATGCTACGTTTGTTGCTTTACGATTCTATAGTCACTCACTGAGCTTTTAGCTCACATAATTTCTGTGTTTTCCCTTTTCAGGTAGCGGTCAGTTTCCTCAAGGTTGATCCTGCTGCTGCTTGCCACCGAAAGACTCGGCTTATTAAAAGGCTTAGGTTGATAATCTGTTTATGTACACATGTTTTGTGAGGGACTAGGGTTTCTGTAGGAATGTTTGGGCCACCTGTGAATATTTTTCTATAAAAGTAATGCCTTGGTTGTATGCTTGTAATTATGTAATCTTCATAAGAACTTAAGGGAGGTTAGCTATTTGCATATATTACTAATAAAGATGAACAGGTTGGTATCTAGATTAGAAGGCTTGAGTGGTGAGTGTTGGCAGTAGAGCTAGTAGCTATCACGGTCATATCCTCTTCTAGAATAAAAGGGTAATCTAGGAGGGGGTGTGACACCAACACAATGCCCTCCTTCACCATAAAATGGCATTTTTCCTAGTTAAGTACGAGATTTGTCTCCTCGCATCTTTTCAATATCTTCTCCAGGTTGGCAAGACAGACTTCGTATGTGTGCCCATAGACAGAGAAATCGTCCATGAATATTTCAACAGAGTCCTCAAGATATTCTGAAAAGATGTCCATCATGCACCTTTGGAACGTGCTCGGCGCATTGCAGAGGCCGAACGACATGTGACGAAAAGAAAAAGTTCCATATGGATAGGTGAATGTGGTCTTGTCCTGATCCTCTGGAGCAATCATAATCTGGTTATACCCGGCATACCCATCCAAAAAGCAGTAGAAGTCATTTCCGGCCAGACGGTCTAGCATTTGGTCAAAGAAAGGTCAAGGGAAATGATCTTTCTTCGTTGCCACATTCAGCTTGCGGTAGTCCATGCAAATACGCCACCTGATGATGGTCCGTTGCGGTATCAGCTCATTATTTGCGTTGGGGACTACCGTCATCCTACCCTTTCTCGACATGCACTACACGAGGCTGTCCCACGTGCTGTCTGCTATCGGATAAATAATGCCAGCATCTAACCACCTGATGATCTTCTTTTTAACGACCTCTTTCATCGCAGGGTTGAGTCTGTGCTGATGTTCGATCGATTCCTTGTGGTTTTCTTCGAGACGAATTTGGTGCAAACAGTATGCGGGGCTAATTCTTCGAATGTCTGCAAGTGTCCAGCCAATCGCTCGCACATGTTTTCTCAGAATGCGCATCAACACATTCTCCTGGTCTTCATTAAGTTCCGAGGAAATAATTACTGGCAACTTTTCGTTCTACCCCAAAAATGCATACTTTAGGTGATTCGGCAGGGTCTTCAGCTCTATTATTGGTGGTTCTTTCAAGGACCGTTGCGTTGTTTTTCTTTCTTCATTTTCTGTTGGCTCTTCTTCTTGGGTTGCGATCATCTCAACTTCCTTGTTTGTTTTTTCTATGATCGTATTACATGCAACAATGGATGCACTTGCATCCTCTTCTTCATTTTCTTCGTCAGGCTTTTCTTCTTCAGTCAAATTCTGGTCGTCATCAGATTCATGCAGGTCTTCCTCATCAAGAAACTTCATGGCACGGATGATGTTGAACTTGAGCTTCTATCCATTCACACTCAAGGTGATCTCTCCTTTGTGCACATCAATCTGGACACGACCTGTTGATAAAAATGGTCGCCCCAGTATGATGGGCACATCTTTGTCGGCTTCGTAATCTAAGACGATGAAGTCGGCTGGTAATATAAATTTGTCGATGGTAACTAGCATGTCCTTCACCTTCCCCTCTGGATGCACCAGAGATTTATCTACTAGTTGGAGAGTCACGGTCGTGGGCGCAAGTTGCCCCACTTTCAGCTGCTTAAAAGTTGACAGAGGCATCAAGTTGATGCTGGCTCCCATGTCATACAATGCTTGCCCGATGTACAATCCTCCAACAGAGCAAGGTATAGTAAAACTCTCAGGATCGCTCATCTTCGGTGGGATTATTGATTTCGAGCTCTGCGTCAAAGCCACCATGGCAAACTTACCAGTGCCTCTCTTCTTGGTTACCATATCCTTCATTTCGAATCGGGATCCATCAAAGGTAGGCCTCATGATTTCTGGAGAGAAATCGTAGAGGTTTAGCGATGCATAGTCCTGAATGGGCCTATTGCGATCATTTTCCAGTAGGATTGGATTCGCCATGACGTTGTTTTCGTTTGGTGCTTCGTTTCCAGGCTACTCCGCCATATCGTCTTTATCTGGTTGTTGTTATTAGCGGCTGTCTCTTAATCTCCTTCTGAATGTCCTCTCAATCTCTGGGTCATACTTCGCCAGAGATTGAGAGCTGCAAAGAAATCAGAAAAATTACCGTTAGCACACTGATTTGCTAAAATCCCCGGCAACGGTGCCAAAAACTTGATGCGTTATTTTATGATTGAAATTATGGAATGAAATGCGTTGATGGAAATGCGTTGAGCAACAGGTTTTCTCAGTGGAATCCAAGTATAAACCTCACTGAGTTTCCTGGTAAGTCCAGACTCGAATTCAGGGATTAGGGAAAACGGTATGCAATGATAATTTTCCAAAAGACTTTGTGGTAACCGGTAAATCAAATAGTTGTTTGGTGTTATTGTTTGCGGTGTAAAATAAATAAATGCAGTGGAGTTTTGAAAAGAGTCCATAATACAAAAAATGTGATGAGTATACGGTGAACGGGTTGAGAAGGGGTTTGGTTAACACTTCCTAGGATGCATTCATGTTATGCGATCATGCAACACACATACAATAACAAATCATCTCTCGACGCAAATGCCACGGCTTCTAATACTAGAACGCATGCGATATATGCAATAAGTCTATAGGACCTACACATAAGCCTCTATTCTTATTTATGCAATGACAAAAGGACACACATACAAATAAGGCGACCACATAATATCATACCTATCTCTAGGGTGCATGCGATGCGGTTGGCAAACATAGCTTATCTCTAAGTCCCTATCTCTTGCTTATGCAGATCTAATCTTGCTCTCTCGAGTCTAGATTCTAACTTAGCTCTCTCGAGTCTTTAGGCTCTTTTTTTAGACTCTCTCTCGAGTAGCTCTAAAGGGGTGTTGGACACAGCATAAAACAAGATAATCGTATGCAATGAAGGTCCTAGGTCATGTTAGCTTAGTTCTTTTCAACCCATTCGATAAGTTTAGCTACTCATGCATGCTTTCAAGAGAGTAAACAGATGTAGATAAAGAAATTTCATTGTATAGATATAGAGTTGAAATACAAAATAACAATGCAAGATGAGAATAAAAAGCCTGGTAGCAATCTCTTGCTTCCCAAGGCTTTGACATTGTCTTTTCTACTCTGTTCAAAAGATAGTCTCGCTCTCGCGAGAGTCGACCCGCTTTCTGCTTTCCACGCCTCCGGGTTCTCTCTCGTGTTACCCTGAGCGATCATCCAACGTCTCTTCTCTTCTCTCGCTCCGCCTTAAAATAAAAGAAAAACTAAGAACAAGGCTATTTTATCTAAGGGAAAAATTCTCTAAGTGCTCGAACTCACTGAACTAGCTGAACTCCTTTGCTGAAGGCAACCGTTGGTATTTATAGAGCTTCAGGGTTAAAGGCGGCTTCTCTCTTATGATTGCAAAGATGGGATGGCTTTAATTCTCTGACTGATGTGCCGAATATTTGTCACCGAAAATCTGAGTGTACTTGCTACAATAGACTGTTAGCGGCTTGTCAACTTAATTCGGACTCGACCGTCATCAGCTTTCTGTCTCATCGTGATTGATTATGCTTTTCACCCAGATGCCCCCACCAAGTTGCGGCAATCCTTCTTGAACAGGTGTTTGCGAGCACAAATCACCGCAAAGCCTTACAGTAATGCTGCACTCGACTGTTGATTTCTTGTTAGCACGCTTTCCGCCTTTCGTCAACGCATATTTTGCATAAAAATACTAAAGTTAACTGTTTTTATGCGATAAACGCATGCAACCGCAATGTCATGGACTTAATGCTTTTTGGACACAATCTTATATATTTTATCAACGCAAACTTTCATTGTTTAATAACTTAGCACTGTAATAACGTGCATTTTTGCCCATTATCAAAGGGACATAGGTCTCAAAAGGATAAATTTATTCTAAAATTATTCTTTTGCCATAAAGAATGACAGTTTAAGAGAAACTGCCCTGAGAGAGAAAAATCCCTATAGAAAAGACTTCAGAAAGCTTAAGGAACATGGAAGGGGAGATGTCTCTGATGGGGAGGATGGATTTAGCTTTACAGAAATCCTAGTTACCACTGAGAAAAAAGCAAAAGATCATGAAGGAAAGAAGGATTGGGTGTTGGAAGGCTGCATCTATCATATGACATCATCAAAAGCATAGTTTATTTCCTACAAACCATGGGATGGTGGTTTTGTATTCATGGGAGACAATCATGGTTGTAAAGTGATTGGAATAGACTCGGTGATACTCAAACTCCAAAACAACAGAGGTATACTTCTTCAGGAAGTAAGGCATGTTCCACAACTGAGAAGGAACCTAATCTCAATAGGAATACTTGATGACCTAGGTTGTTCTTTTGTTGGGAAGAATGGAAGCCTAGAGATCATGAAGGAAGGAAGGGTTTTCTTTACTGGAATGAAGTCTAATGGACTTTATTTTGTGAAAAATGTTAATTTATCAGCTCAATCTTGTGTTGATCAGAAGGATAAAGTGGATGAGAATGATTTGTGGCATAGAAGAGTTTCACACATAAGTGAAAAAGGAATTTTAGAACTATAGAGACAGGGGCTGATCAATACTAGAGGCACTAAAAGATTGAATTTTTGTGAACATTATGTCTTTGAGAAGTCAAAAAGGCAGAAATTTATGAAAGGAACTCATTCTACCTCAGAAGCTCTTAGCTACATTCATGTTGACCTATGGGGACCCACAGGAACTCCTTCATGGAGTGGCTCAAGGTATTTTCTTTCTTTAATAGATGATTACTCAAGGAATGTTTTGGTATTTTTGCTAAAATCCAAAGACCAAACATTTGACAAATTTAAGATTTAGAAATCTATTGTTGAGAATCAATCTAATAAGAAAATAAAATACCTGAGAATAGACAATGGACTAGAGTTCTTAGGCAATAATTTTAATGATTTTTGTGCTGAGAAAGGAATAAATAAACACAAATTAGTAGCATATACTCCACAGTAGAATAGAGTGGTTGAGAGGATGAACAGAACTGTCTTAGAAAGGGTCAGATGCATGATTTCAGAAGCTAAAGTGGAAGAGTCCTTTTAGTAGTAGCTACAACTTATTTTATTATCAATAAGAGACCTTGCACAGCTACTGATCTTAAAACAACTGAGGAAATTTGATCAAGGCGTCCTTCCAACCTCTCTTTCTTAAAGTCTTTTGGTTGTGTGGGATATATTCATGTCAAACAAGGGAAGGTTCAACCTAGGGCTATGAAATGTATGCTCATTGGCTATCCAGAAGGAACTAAAGGGTTTAAGTTGTGGGATTTCAAATCTAATTGAAGTGTAATTAGCAAGAATGTGGTATTCAGAGAAGAAGTGCTCTATATGGATTCTACAGATCCTAAATCAGCTAAATCTGGTGGTGGAACGGTGACTTACCAATTTGAGATAGAATTCTCTAATTTTCATCAAACCCCTTCAAATCTTATTCAAACTGATCACACTGATCAGCTTGAAAAGGAAGAGACAGGAACAGAGGCAGAAACTAAAGAACCTCAACCACAGGACCTAACAGACTACACTCTAATAAGAGACTGAAGTAAAAGAGAAAGGAGATCATCTCAGAGATACAGAGAAGAAGACTATGTGGCTTTTGCAAATCTATGTGATGATCTAGATGATGATGAACCAAGGGACTATGAACAAGCCATCAATAGTAAAAAGAAGAAACGGTGGGTGAAGGTCATGAACAGTAAAATGTATTGTGTTTTATGCCCTAAAACTCATAGATAGTAAATGTTATTAATTTATCGTCATCAATAAAGAGTTATAGATGTTAATTCAATAAATGTTATTGTTCGTATTGTTGTCTATTTTGTCTTAATAACCCTAAATTCAATAAACTAACATCCAAGGCTACCTTATGAGTCTTGAACTATGCATGGAGACATATAGGGATCAATGTTCAAGATACAACCTAAAGGATCTATAGTATAGGGATAAGGTTGGGTACCTTATCAACCTTATCCTGGTAATACTATAGATACGACCCACTTTGTATTTGAAATAAACATTATGATCCACGCATTCGTGTAGGTGACACGCGATGGGGGTATCCTATATAATGAGTTTACATAAGACTGAACCCCGAAATAGTAACCACTAGATGTAACACCGTTGCCTAATTAGGTTTCTATTTCAATAGGATGACCTAGGCGACTTAGTCTTAATCCTGAGTATATTATGAACACATGTACACGAGGGATTTTCCTTTGATTTATATGTTTAAGGGTGGTCAGTTCGCCGACCCAATATGCCTACAATTTTTGGGACGAGACCAAGTGGGGAGCTGGGAACATAATAATATAAGATAGAATTCACTTCTTCCCTCCTTGAGGGTAAGTAGATGAGTGTTCCTTAAGTGGTGTCTCCAGGACTTGAACAAAAGGCTCTACCCTCTCATTAGCCCGAGAGGGGTTTCTCTTTATTTGTTGGACCATAAATAGGTTGTTCATTAAAGGAACACTGGTACTTAAAGAGCCAGAGGTAACCCAAGGGTAAAACAATAATTTGACCTAGTTGGAGTTATGAACACTCGTGAAGCACTAACTTGCTGGTATTAGTCTATATCCATGGACACAGAAACATATCTGTATTGAGAAGAATGCAGTTGTGGGTCTTTAGTGGAGTGTACCCACAGTTAACGAATATTGATTAACTTGGTTAATGAGTTTAACCAATTAATCTCATATCATTTGAGCTTCTGATCTACAGGTCCACCATGTCCCCTCATTAGGTCACTAGAGGATACTTAAGAGGGATAATTTGAATTATTCAAATTAATTTGAGAAAACTATATACTAATGTGATTAATATATAATTAATTATGGATATGATCTAAATCGAATTGGAAAGTATAATAAGATTCAAATTAATTAACTCAAGTGAATTAGATTCACAAAGAATTAATTAATAGAGAAGTTTTGCACATATACATGGGATGTATATGATATAAATGTATACATTAAATTGGGTTTAATGTATAAGTAGTTATTTAATTATTGTGCAAATCAAAAATTAAATAAATGTATTTAATTGTACAAATTAAATAAATGTTATTTAATTGGGCTAATTGATTAAATAAGTGTTATTTAATTAAATGGGTTAATTAATTAAATAAATGTATCTAATTAATTATAGAAAAGGAAAATATATTGGAAAAGATGTTTGACTCTTCTCTATATAAAGACCTTTCCATGGCCCTTTGGCAAGAGACACTTTGATTGCGGAGAAACTCTGATAATATACAGCTCCATAGTGTTACTGTGCAAAATTTTCTCTAAGCCTCTCTAATCTTCAAAACCTTATTCTCCTCTCCCTCTCCCAATAGTTGGATACCACCTATCCCTCTATTGGAATCCTAGAGAAAAACGAGGTAACTCTCGTGGTAGTGTTCTAGATCGCTCAAGGCATTGTTCATGATCAAGGCTGTTTGGAGATCCATTCATTGAATCTTGGAGAGGATTGTTCCTGACACTTGGAGAATCTACAAAGGTAAGAATCGTTCTAACCATTTCCCCCAATATCATGCTAGTTTACATGTTTATCTATTCCATCTAGTACAACGATTTTTTTATTGTAAAAATCGAATCACGGGATGCAAGGCAATCTCACAGAGAACGCTTTCGCTATGGGATCAGATCCCTTCACTCCCCATATAAAAACGAAACCTGGATCCTAACTTCTTTACCTCTTAAACAAAAAAGTTGTGACCTGTAAGTGGATTTTCAAAAAGAAACTAACGAATTCAAGTGAAGATGGAGTTAGGTTTAAAGCTAGATTGGTGGATAAAGGGTACACTCAAAGAGAAAGGTTGGATTTACATATTCTTCCTCGTGGTGAAGCACACTTCCATCAGAGTACTTCTAGTAATTGTGACTTGTAAGAATCTAGAGCTATAACAACTTGATGTGACCACAGCTTTCTTACATGGAAAGCTAGAATAGACTATCTATATATCTCAGCCTAGAGGGTATAAAAAGAAAGAGGCAGAAGACCATGTGTGCCTATTGAAAAAAGGCCCTTTACAGACTCAAGCAGTCTCCTAGGTGTTGGTATAAACATTTTGATGAGTTTATCTTAACCCTACACTTTCATAAGAAGTAGCTATGACTCTTGCATTTGCATAATAGAAGGGTCAAACAAGAAAGAAGTATATCTTCTTCTTTATCTGGATGATATGTTGTTGGCTGGCAGTGATATGAATGAACTAGATGAAATTAAAGCTCAAATGAGCAAGGACTTTGACATGAAAGACCTAGGGGCTATAAGGAAAATCCTAGGCATGGAAATTTATAGAAACATAAGCAAAAGAAAGTTGTTTCTTTGCCAATCAGAATACACCTCCAAAATTCTAAAAAGATTTAACATGGTTGAAGCTAAAGCTGTGAGCACCCCTCTTGCTCGACATTTTAAACTTTCATCCCAAGATTCTCTCTCTACTAAAGATGAGAAGAAATCATGGAGACAATCCCCTATTCTAATGCTACAGATAGCCTCATGTACCTAATGATGTGCACTAGACCTGATCTAGCTCATTGTTCTAGCTTAGTGAGCAGGTATATGAGCAATCCAGGGAAAGCACATTGGAAAGCTACTAAATGGATATTTTGATACTTAGTTTTAATCAGAAAGTAATAAACATAAAATGTGACAATCAAAGTGCAATATTCTTAACAAAGAATCCTCAATTTCATGACAGAACTAAGCATGTGAACATTCAAATGCATTTTATCATAAATGAAATAGAGAAAGGTGAAATCATGATAGAAAAAGTCAAGACAGAAGAGAAATTATCTAATTATTTGACCAAAGCAATAGTTCGATCCAAACTTGAGTACTTTTTAGATCTACTGAAGGTAGTAGATCACTCAACCAAAAAAATAAAACAATCAGAGATAATACAAAGGTATAAGCAATCTTTAGCTCAAGGTGGAAAATAGCTAAAAATTTCCTCTTCCAACTCACCTCTACAAGAAATAGAAACAACTGTTAGAAAAGTAAACTGAAACAAACTAACAACGGTATAAAACTAACTCTCTGCTTATAAAATCAGTGAACTATTGAATCAATAATGTATGCTGAAAATACGACAGAGAATCGATGAGAAAGAGATTTGTAATATACACATTGAAAGCTTGAATAAAGAGATCTTAATACCTTTGTAGAGTGGACGTAGGTCTTCAAGACCGAACCACTATAATCTTTGTGTTCTTTTTCCTCTTCTCTTTACATTTGTTGCATTGCATGTTAAAGATCTTCAATCCTTTCTTCGATTTCTTCAGAAAACCTCAAGAATGTATAAAGAAAAAGAAGAACGGGAGAGTTAGATCTTAGAGAGAGAACAAAAGCTGAAATGATAAGTTCAGCTGAGGTAAGTGTGATTTTACCCTTCAGATTGCATCAGCTACATGGCTTATTTTCTTTCACACAAATCACCTGCCACAGAATTGTATTTGTTTGGGTTGAATTGGTTGTTGAACATTAAAGTGGGCCTAAGCTTTGAAGTTTAGTTTAATATAACAAAAGCCCATTTTCTTTAACAGTTTCATTCAATCTATAAGAGAGCAAGTAGACAATGCACACAAAACATAAAATTCTTAGCACCTAGACACCTTTAAAAATAACATGTATTCATTAAGCAGAGAAATAGCTAAACGCCAAACATATCGACTCCCTTCAAAGAGGGGAAGAATGGAAGTTGGAAAGACATTTTTTTTAAAATCTTACAAAACCCAAAAGAGAGAAAAATAAGCTAAATTGTGTACAACTTCATTCTCTTCTCTAAGGTTTCACAAGAATGAAATATATTTATTGAACCAGCGAAGTGGAGATTAGAGAGCCTCCTTAACAAAATGATCAACCTAACATCAATTCCATAATCATGAATCCCTATTCATGCAATTTGATATTTAAATCATATTTATATATTATCTGATTCTCCAATTTCATTTAAGTCGATAATTAAACGTGTAATTATATCACATATAGTTACTAATCTCCTTAATTCAAATTTGGACGTTTCAAATTAACTCATCATGCTATTTTACGTTTTATTCCGTTTGTGAGCTAGTAAGGGGATCTAATGGACCTATAGATCATGGGCTCCAACGATCCGAGATTAACCGGCTAAACTCTTTATCCTAATTAATCACCATTCGTTAACTACCATGTCACTTCACTAAAACCTAGTAGTTGCACTCTCCTCACTGTAGATATATTGTATCCACTCGATATAACTATGATTAATAAGTTAACCATTCACAGGTTGTTCATAATAATGATTGGGTCAATAGTTGTTTTACCCCCGAGATTTTAAGTCTCACTGATCCTATAATGAACAATTTTTTTGTGATCCAATCAACAAACTGAGTCCCTCTCGGGCCAATGAGAGGGTGGAACTTCTTGTTCAAGACCCGAAGTCAGCACTTAAGAGAACAACCTCTCTACTATCCCTAAAAGCGGGTAGGAGTGAATTCCATCTTGCACCTATGTCCCCAGCTATCTACCCGGTCTTACTCCTGAAATGAGAGGCTTATTGAGCTGGCGCTGTTGAGCCAACCCTCACCCATGCAAATCTAAGGATAATCCCGAATAAACAGGAGTTCATAGTTAGCTTGGGATTAAGGTTAAGTTACCTAGGTCATCGCTTTGAAATAGTTAGTCGTTAAATAGTAAACAGCGTTATAAAGTAAGAGTGACTTATTTCTTGGTCCAGTCTTATACAAACTCATTGCATAGGATGCCCCCACTCCCCATGTCTCCACATGAACGAATTAGGATTACTTCATTTTTACAACGATTGTAATAATTACAAAGTGGGTCGCATTCAATAGTGTTACCATAATAAGGTACCCAACCTTATTCATATACTATAGATCACTTTGGCTATTTACTCGAACCCGATCCACTCTTATGTATCCATATAAAGTTCAAGTACCCATGTAATAGTCATGGATCTTAAGTTTATTGGATTTATTTCTAAAACAAAATGAGTAATTCATTTATTCAATAACTACGTTATTGAATCAAACTTCAATAACACCTTTATTGATGTACATAATAAGTTATTGTTTAAGAACCACGAGTTTTAGGACATAAAACCCAACATCCTAGTTGGAAATTGATCACCTCTTCATTGAGATCTGAAGTATATGTCGAATATACTGGTAATATATTGAAAATGTAAATATATATCGCATGTATCGTGATTTATTTTTTGGTATGTTTACAAATATACTGCAAATGTAAATATACATAACATATATTGTTCGGTATATAAGACGATATATTGTCAAATTTGTGCTATTCATAAATTTATCAAATATACCCTAGTTTATTTCTAGAAAATTCAAATATATAGTGATGTATATATCAAATATACTTTCTTGCAAATTTTTGCTTTCATTTATGAGGGCAACAAATTTCAGATTTTTTAAGAAACTTTCCTTACTTGTATAGGTTTTGAAAATAAATTCATTTTGAGAAGTTCATAACCACAAGAAACTTTTTTTACATGCTTTTTTTGGTATTAATATTATTGTATATATTTTTGGAAAAAAATGGATTATGTCGACTTTTGTGATAGTTTACTAGGCTATTCAAGTAAAAAATAAGAAATTTTAGATAATTGTGTAATTAAACTTATTTATTTAGACTATACGTGTAAAAAGTTACATATTTTATTTACAAGTATGTGAGTGAAACATACAAATATGTGTAAGAAAAGAGATATTAGTGAGAGAAACATGTATTAGGGGCACATACTATCATAGTCATACTTGTTCAAAGCGTGTTGTCTACGGTCGCATGCTCATTATTACTCATAACAACTCATCTTTACCGTAAAACTTTTTGCACTTAATGTGTGATTCTTTTCTACTCTACGTGTGCAGGGTAGCGCATCAATTATTCCTCAAAAAATCTACTATAGGGTAGGATTAGTTGCCAATACTTGTTACCTTGGTTGTATGCTAAGTAACCCAGGTTGTTTATCTCATATGTTTTCTCAAATGTTTTCTAGTAATTTTCAAAACCTTTTTCTCAATCCTGTTTTCTAAAGTGGCTCTCTCAAAGAGGCGCTGAAGTTGCAAAATAGGCTAGTTGTGTCACCAACATTCCATTGTTAACTCAGCTAACTTACTCTAGGACGGGAGCAAGTGTCGTACAAAAGATTCTATTCGTTTCATATGCCCAAATTTAAAGCGATCACCAAAATTTTATTCTATTTATAAATTTTAAGAATTTTATCTCTTTTCATTTTCATGTTTTTTAATTTAATGTTTAACTTTATAAAGTAATTAAATATTATACAATCAACACCCTTCTAATCCAATCAACACATTTGAAATATTATACACTCTTTAACCAAGTATTTATAATAATAATAATTTATTGTATAAACAACTTTTTTTTTAGTTCAAACGTGTGGATTACGAAAATTTAAACATTTAACTCTTGATCGAAAATATGTCTTGATGAAACAACTCTTGAAAAAACCAAACTTAAATACAAGTATCTTCTTGGAAGTAAACATACAAAATCCACATTGAATCGTAATACTAAAAAAATGCTCAATTACAAATTTAATCTGATGGTGTGTATTGATTAGTCCATGAACTTCTAAAATTTTCAAATAAGTATACAAACCTTCAAACTTGTGGATAGTAGATTTTTCCTATTAACTTCACCATTTTTTTAACAACAAATAGGAGATCAAATTTCTGACTTCTAGAAAAAAATATCATATCAATTACCACTGAACTAAGCTCAATTTGACCATTAACTTCATCAATTTAACACCTATACAAAATGCCAATTGTATTGATAGGAAATTATATAACATACAACGAAACCATAGTAGGTGGGAATATTTCAAGCGGCTAATAGAGACAGGTTTAGGACTAAGAGAACAGGTTTATCAATCTTCCAGGTGTATTTAATTTGCAATTGGTGCCAAAATTAGTCCAATCATTTTCAAATCTCATGTAACATCACATAATCTATGATTAATGCAATCAACATTTCATGTAAGCATGAGTGTTATAGAATTGGCAACAACTTGTTAAACACATAATTAAAAGTACAAGAACATGATGGAAACTCTGACCAGTTCGGGAGAGAGTTCATGTAATTTAACGCCCCAGGTTCATACAAAGACAAAATTAACATTGAAAAATACAACTACTCTAAAAAATTTGGGTAATGCCAGTGCCTGGTAATCAAATACAAAAGGAGACGGCAAATCCATGTACCTACTCACAGTGGTGGGTGAGAATCAGCGACTGTAGGATGTGCTCTGGACTTCATAACCACCACTTCCAGAATGCCATCAGGCCGGAAACTAGGCAAAGACAACCGCGGATCAACTGGCCCAGGCAGCTTAAAAGAAACCGTAAAAGGTCCTGGAGGACACAGTTGCTGGACTTTCATCTGGTACATAGCTGATGACTCTTTTAAAACGCCTGGACCTGTCATCACTCCTTCAATCTGAACCTTACCGTCACTTTTGATCTCAAATTTTACCTTACCTGGAGATTTGTCTAATTGGTTATCTCTCTAATAAGCAAACAGATGATATAATGGATCGGTCCCGGAATTAACTTTTCATAGGTATAAGCAGGATTAGATCAACGCAAAAGCAAGATTGACAGAAAAACAAGACAAAACGAAGACTTACTTCGATCTTTTCGCACACCAGGCAGTGCAACGCGAAAAAGGTAAGCACCTTCACTCACGCCAATATCAACAAGACCAATAGGAGGGCCAGAGCTACCTTCCTTGGCTGTTCCAGTTAAAATAACTGATGGCTTCCGCAACGTCTGATCACCATGGCCTTCCATGCCGACTTAAGGCACTTTGTAGAGTATTTCTCTGATGTTTTCAACTCACCTGTTAATGAGGTGGACAGATCTTAGCGTGGATACAAGAACTTGTAGCATTTGATCCATGATGATCAAAGGAACCTTCGTATAAATGTGAAAATTTTCAAAAATATCAAAGAATGTAGAATAAAAAATATATGAAAAAATTGCAATAATTGACAGAAAAATAACGTATATAACCCTATCCTAACTTGCAAACAAAATATGGCAATGATATTTCACTTTCATTATTTATAAAAATGTATCCTTCTTAAATTCAAAGGTACAAAGTAAATACTAATTACTAAATACAACTCAGTATCCTTAATCCACCTTCATGGGAGTACTAAATACTCTTTAGACTGGTTGCCCTCATATAAATGTTCCCTCTCGTTTGTCATTGAAAAAAAAAATCATAAAATTAGTGAACTGTTTCTTTAAGTTTGAGACAACTTGATTCGCCAGAAGGTTCCCACGCTTTACCTATCTTGTGTGATGTATTGTGTGTGTGTGTGTTTCTTGGCTGTGTGGGCCGTGGGGCACTTCCATCTGTATCCCTTTTACCTGTAACAATTTTGCCTCACAAAGAATACATTACCTAATAAACCAGATAACGGTATTTGACCATAAAGTAAGTTCCATTAGGTGACATTCCCTTTTAAATTTCGAGCAGACATTTAGAACTTCTTTTGCAAAGACAAATCTGGATTACAACAAGATATTTGAACTTCAATGAACTTATCTTAAATGGCTAACCTACAAAAATCATAATTGTTCCATAACGTTTTTATAAAGTTTTCCGTGCTTCTCTCAACAAACTTTGTGTAAGCAAGAACTCTCTTTTCATGGTAATGCATGTTATAAATCTGCTGATGTCAACATGGTAACACAGAAATAGGGACCTCAATACCTGCTGTGTATTCCCAATGGAAGAACGGCCATGACTATATCCCAATGCCTAAACAATAAAATAATAAATCAACAATTAGGAATTTGACTATGAATCAATCATACTACATTTTATGGGCCAAATGGTTGTTTGACAAACAAAGCCAGATAGATCTTGAACTTAATGCAAGGACATTTTCACTTATTCCTCACGTACATAATCAATATAATTAAGTTGATATTTCTGAATTTTTTTTAAAAGGTGAGTGCAATTCAAATCTTTCAGTAATAAATCAACTCAATGACAGATGAAAAGGTATCTAAACCCTGAATTTTGCTACTAAAATTTTAAGTTTGCCACCATGTGTATCAAAAAGATTGAAGATGGGATAAATAATAATATCTAGGTGTAAGATCATACATTTAATAAAAAGATAAGTAAAATAAACCCAAGGCTGATAGCAGAGGAGACAAGAAATTATTATCACACCTGAACTTGTAAAGTTAAAATAATCAAATGGATTCTGAATCGTTATACATTATATAGAAGTTGTCTTTGTCAGGCCCTCCTCATCTTATGAAGGAAGAAAGATCTCATAGACATATTTGAAAAAAAAGTTGGCTAGTTTAATGGAAGAAATTGAGTTCTTGAATAAGGAAACCGATTTAATTACTATGGACAAGTTTCGAATGTAGAGCATAAAAGTCTTCCTATGGTGGCTATCTCACCGGCCTTGTATCTCCCTAAAAACCAAAGAGTCAACGTATGTAATCATATTGATTCTTGAGAAAACTTCATTAAGTGCAGGTTTAACTTTCATCAAATTGAATCCTCTGGTCATGAAACTAATACCTTCATATGCTGACTTTTTCATTTTATATGTGACCAGCTGGGGCTATTTTTTTTGGTGGAAAATGCTATTATCTCAGAATTCATAGTTACAGTGATAGTATTGTATCCTTTTTAGAAAGGTTCAGGATTATGGTATAAGTTTGGGCACGTTTTTTACCTATTTGATTAGGTTGCTAGATTTTCTCCGGTGAGAATAGTTGAGATGTGAGCAAGTTGATCCAATATAACATATAAATATGTGTGTGTGTATGTAGAAACAGGTTAACACATTTCTGTGACATGATTTTGGAAACTTTGTGATCGAATTTAACGTGATTTATAAATTATTTTTAAGCAATTTTCAAATTAGCTAAGAAGTATTAATTTCAAAGCCTATTCGAGCTTAGGTTAAAAAAAATGGAAAGTTTCTAAACCAAATACAAGATAAAGATGAAGTTCGTAAATCCACATAGACACACTCCAAATCAAAGAAAATAGCAAAGGATTCTACAAATCAACCGACCACAAATAATGACAACAACCAGATGGAAAATTTTCCAAGAAGAGGATGACGATGAATCAGTTACCTAATCCTTTTTCCTTCTCCCTTTACAAACACCGAACCAGTGAAACAAAACGGGAAAATATGGATTTCTTGATTCCACCAAGTCCAGCAATATGAAAAATCTGAACACAACAAATGAACGTTGCAACCCGAGAAAATTGGAATAACAAGGAAACTAAAACAGAAAATCAAAAAAAGAACTCATCTAAGAAATTAAGATGAGGAAAAGTTAGAAATCACATTCTGAAGGCTTTGGTAATACATGGAGAAAAGCGACGATGAAAGCAACATTGACGCAGAATCGCACAAGGAAGTTGAAATGATGAGGAAAAGAGAATCAAAAGCGAAGGGCCATCAGTGGAAACAGTACCTGAAGCTGAAGCTGCTGGTGAAGAGATGAATAGAAATTTGAGAGAGAATTTTATGGAGAACTCCTCATTTTATGGGAAGTGGGAAGTTGAAGGGAAATTTGTACGAATGATCCAATTTCTTAGTTCAAAATGTCAAATGACCCATTTTTTAAAATTAATGTCAATTGACCCTCTGCTGACATCATCGCCATATCAAATTACATAAATTACCCTTACTTCTTCGTCTTCTTACCTTTTTACTGAGAACCCACCAAAACTAAAAACTCTTCATTCAAATTTTCCAAGGCTAACGGCTTCGTATCGCTCATAAACTAAAAAATTCTTTAGAATTCATCATTTCGGCTTGCAAACGATTCTACTGTCGCCGACAAATCGAATCTAATCGGTAAATCTTTCAATCTGTGCCTGAAAATGTCTTACACTGATTGGTAATGGGGCTTTGTGGGTCGTTCTGGGTTTAGAAATACACTGATATGGTTTTTTTTTTTTTTTTTTTTGTTTTCGATGTGTTCTGTGGTTGAAGACGAGTAGAAAGAGTTTGTGAGCGAGATAAGTGAGAGTGAAATCGGTTAGAGCGATACTAGAGAGAGCGATACCAGAAAGGGTGGGTCGTTCTGGGGTTTATAAATACTGTGAACCTATGGTTTTTTTGTTTTTTTTTTGGTTTTCGATGTGTTATGTGATTGAAGACGAGTAAAAGAGAGAATGTGAGCAAGATAAGTAAGAGTTACTAGAGAGAGCGACACCGGAGAGAGCGACACCAGAGAAAGGGATACTGGAGAAAGCGACACTAGAGAGAGCGATACTAGAGAGAGCGACACGGTGAGAGCGATATCGGAGAGAGCGATACCGGAGAGAGCGACACCGGAGAGACAACACCAGAGAGGGCGACATCAGAAAGAGCGAATCCAGCGAGATTTAAACAGAATGTTGTTTTACAATTTTTTTTTTATGAAGGAGTTTACTGATTGAATCTTTATTTCATGCATGAGTGATTTAAGATGGCAACACATTTCAGAATACCCGAAGCCAACCGATTTCCCGGTTAAGTAACAAGCTTGGTCCACATTGCTAATGCAAACATGATTGTGAAGGAGAAGCTTACGCCAAGGCAGTTGGACATGTTCAAGAGAACAGTTTTTGGGCGATTTGTAGATGTTGATATGGTGTTTAACAGCCCAATTATCCATCACATGTTGCTGAGAGAAGTTAAGAGGACGAGATCAGACTCAATGTCATTCTCTGTTTATGGAAAGATTGTCACTTTTTCGAAGGATGACTTTTTGTTGATGACTGGTTTGTGGCAATCCCCAACACGAGTTGATCAGAACCAGCAGTCCTCGTATGAACTTGCTATCAAGTATTTTGGTAATCGAGTGACGAAGGACACCTTACATCCCCATCAACTTGAAGAAAATACAAGGAGTTGGAGTTTGAAAATGATGATGATGCTGTGAAGATCACAGTAGTTTACTATGATGAGGTTGTAATGATGGGGAAAAACAAACAGAAAAATATAGTGGACCTCAAACGTTTTAAGGACGTTCAAAACTTAGAGTACTACAACAGTCTTGATTGGGATACTATTATTTGGGAGAGGATATTAGATGCCCTAAAGACTGCGTTGAATAATAAGAGCAGTCTAAACAAGACGAGGGTCAAAGGAAATAAAAATTACCTTGTGAAGTACTCTTTACATGTATCTCCACAAGCGTTCCAGATAAATTTGCTTAACATAATAATCGTGTTGTTTGATTTAACATTACTATTGTTCTTAATATATTTTAAATTTTATTTAGGTATGGACGTATGAGATCCTAACTTCATCGATAGCTGGGAACATTGCGGAGCGAAGGAGCAAGGTGGCTTTGCCCCGCATATTACGATGGTCATACTCCCACTCAATGTCCTTCAAAGTACTCGAGAGAGAGATATTTGAGTCTAACAATGTATGTTTACTCTATGCATAATATGTTTATCTGGTTGTTAAATTGACACTAACCAGTTTACTGGGTTGTTAATGCAGATAAAGGTTAAAGAGGGTATCATTTCAAATGCTGAAAGGAAGTTTGGGATATCCCAGTCGACAAACGACCTATATTTGATCTAGATGCGGATGATGATAGTTCTGAAAGTGACAATATGTCGACTAGTGATGGGGGTAGTGCTAAAAGTGAAAGTGACGGTGATGATCATCGTGGATATGACAATGATGAAGTTGTCAGAGTGGAGGGAGGGGATGAACCTGAGCATTCTAAGCACGAGGATGCTGAATATGGAAGGGTGGAAGGAGGGACATACACACCTAATGATGATATGTTCCATGATGTGATGGGGGACTTACGCGATGAGGACGAGTTGAACCAACTTGATGTCTATCTTGCGGATTCCCGTAGAGAGCGAACTGTGGATGAGAAGTGTCCTGAGTGTGCTCCCCACTGCAGGGAGGGAGCCAATCCTGACGAGTCTATTTATTCGTACCTACGGACCATTGAAAACTTATTATCGAGGTTGGATGGCCGTATATCGGGTTTAGATAGTCGTGTATTCGGTATGGAGGAAAACATGACAGACATGAAAGGGCAATTGTCGGTCATCCTGTCACTATTGCAGTATGTAAAGTTTGCATTTACTATCATTTTATGTCTTTATGTGTTTAGTTTTTACTTGTTTGTGAACTCATCATTTTACTTTACTAATTGAAGGTTCCACGGTGAATGAAGAGACGACCAGGTCATCCATCCCATCTCAGGATCCCGATACCAATAATGCGACTGCCTCTGACACTCTCATCCCTCCTCTACAGCCCGATACTACCACGACATCATCAATTGAGTCGAACCTATAGAGGCCGACGTCCCACAAACAGAGCCCAACATGTCTGCCTTACTCACCATGCCATATATAGAGGCTGACATGTCTGGTATCCCAAAGGCCGACACTTCTGGGATTGTTACGACCACAGAAGAAGTTACACTGGTGAGTAATTTATTGATCAGTAATCTTTGTTTATATTTTTATATTTCTGGATGAATAATATTTTGTTATCTGTTTATGTAGAAATCTCAAAGAATTAATCGTAAGAGGAAACCTGTTGATAAATATACACCTCCAACTTAAGTAAAGAAGAAAAGTGTGGTTAAGCATCCTCTCCCAGGTGTAACTATGTCACTATCCAGAACGATCGCCATATATAACGTAGCACATGATGTTCCACACAATATCTTTACAGAAATGATGGGCTGCATCTCATACGACAATATGGACAACGAGGTTCGAGAGAACTCTTTTAAACCACTCGCCAAGTAATTCTTCAAGGAATTGATTACCCCGAATTCGTTGGTCGAGTGCGATGTAGTCTTGACTTTTTTACATGTTGGCTATCTTGTACTTTTATTGACATAGTAATTTTTCGTGCAGTCCATAAATAATTTATTTTATTTTATGAAAGAAAAATTTTATACCCGGTCTGACATATGCATGCACAAGTTCACCATCTTGCCAATTGGTGTAATGGTAAATTTTGATATTTCGTTTCTTAACTTCTCATTATATTTCGTTACTTAACTTCTCATTTTATTTGACAGAGTCACCTTAATGCTCGGGACGGGGTATTTAAACGAATAAAGAATAAGACACTTCTGGAGGCTGCCCTAGCATGGAAAGATGAAGACACGTATAAGGACTACGTCAATGGTAAATTCGATGTCAAATGGGCAGATGTGGATTTCATTTATACGGCGATGAATATCAGTAACCACTGGATAGTCCTTGCAATGGACATTAACAGAGGCCACATATTTGTGTTCGATTCACTTCCATCACACCAATGACAAAGCTGGTGAATTGGCTAGAGTCATTTACGGTCACAGTACCATCCCTACTTCACTACTGTGACGTGGATCGTTTAAAGCTGGACCTATCCACAGCCTGTTGGAAAATCTCGTGACCATGAATGTCGACATACAACACGGGTTGCTTGATTGTGGCATCTTCGCAATCAAATTACTAGAACACCTGGTGACTAATGCTGATCCGTCCGTAATCACTCAGGAGAAGATGAGTGAATATAGGATTTTTTATGTGTATAGAACGTGTATTTTTTTATTGTATTTTTTATGTATGTAAAAACGTATATTTTTTATGTATGTAAAAACATTTATTTTTTATGTATAATGGAGGTACTGCTCTTTTCATTGTTTAATTGAACGTATTTTTTATGTAAGTTCAAAGTCCAAAGTTCAAAGTTCAATATCATAATTTTATCAGAACATGCATGATGGAGCTACTGCTCTTTTCATTGTATAATTGAATATGTATTTTTTATGTAAGTTCAAAGTTCAAAGTTCAATATCATAATTTTATCAAAACATGCATAATTGAGCTACTGCTCTTTTCATTGTATCAATGGTATGTAGAACATTATATGGTTCAAGGTTCAAAGTTCAACATTGAGAGAGCGAGACTGAGAGAGCGAGATTTTGAGAGAGAGTGAGATTTTGAGAGAGAGCGAGATTGAGAGAGTATGAAGTTATTGTTTTCTGTTACAAGTATGAAGATTGAGAGAGTATGAAGTTATTGTTTTTTGTTACAAGTATGGACATTGAGAGAGTATGAAGTTATTGTTTTTTGTTACAAGTATGAACATTGAGAGAGTATGAAGTTATTGTTTTTTGTTACAAGTATGAACATTGAGAGAGTATGAAGATTGAGAGAGTATGAAGATTGAGAGAGTATGAAGATGGAGAGAGTATGAAGACTGAGAGAGTATGAAGATTGCTATTATAGAAATACACCAGTTTATTATTGTTTTTTGTTTACAAGATGAAAGTATGAAGTATGAAGTGTTATAAGTATAAAGTATGAAAAAGTATGAAGTATGTTACAAGTATGAAAAAGTATGAAGTATGTTACAAATATGTTACAAGTATGACGTATGAAAAACTGATCAATGGTATTTATAACAAATGAAATGTTACAAGTTAGTTACAAACTAAACTAGATGAAAGGTGTTTGTGTCACGGTCTCTGGCATCAGCACATCACACGGTTGTAAGTGGTTCGGTACAATTTTGGTGATTATGCCCATAATTCCCACACCAACCACATTTCATTTGTCTGCGAAATTCTCCTCTGGATGGTATTCTTCTCACTCTCTGTCATCGGCTTGTGGCACAAACTTCGAAGGAAGGATAATCTTTTCTACATATCCAGGAGGTCTCTTCCATTCACATATGTGGCCAAGTGGATTTATAAGCTCTGCATATGCAGTCATTAAAGAGTCTACTGTATAAAATTGACTACAAAAACTTTTAATGGGTATATTTCGTTCCTTGGCAACAAAAATTGCATGTGAACACGGGATACCAAGTGAGTCGAATTCCTTACACTTGCATTCCTTCGTGTGAAGATTGAAAGTACCCTCCAATCGATTATCTCGCACGTGTACCCGATAACAATCAATAGGCTCCACCCAATATCGTCTGCGTGTATCGGCCTAACTTGCCAATCAGGTTTCACAGTAGTTAGAGTGCAATGTCATTCGAGATGCCCAGTAATTCCTCCGTTCGTAGAACCACGATTGGAGCATTCCTCTAACATGTTCAATCAAGCATACTATGGGAAATAGTCAATACTCCTTAGTTAACGAATTGAAACACTTTGCACTGTTAGATGTCATGTTATCATATCTTCGTTCTATTTGGTAAACTCGTGCCTACCTTTGAAGACTGATGTCTTCCAAATATTTCGTGACAACACCGTCTCGAAAACTACGGAGTTCGTCCCATTTTGTCTGGAACTCTGTCATGCGAAATGTCATTACTGCATCTCTAAATATCCCAACAACCGTACTATCCTTAAAGTTTGTAAACAGATTTTGTTCTACATGCCATGTGCACAATCCATGAAATGTCGTGGGAAAAAATGCACGAATAGCATTGCCGATAGATACCATCCGATCAGACACAAACACCAGATTATCGGGTTCTTCGATACTGAATTTCAAGTTTGACATAAACTATTTTCATGATCGATCATTTTCATTGTCCACTATTGCATATGTTAGTGGGTATAATTGATTGTTCCCGTCCATAGAAACCGCAACCAACATGGTGCCTTTGTATTTTCCTTTCAAGTGTGACCCATCAACAATAATACAAGGCCGACAGCTTGCAAAACCTCTAATATAAGGCCCTAATGCCATAAAAATATACTTGAAATGCACCTCATCTTCAAGTTCGATCTCCAAAACTGTACCTAGATTCTCTATTTTTAACGCTTCTCCATAAGCATGTAGTCTAGAGTATCAGTATTCTGAAGTACCTTTAGTGAGATCATACGTGGTTTCCCTTGCACGCCACGCTTTATCATAACTTATGTTCAAGCCATAATCTCTCCTTATATCCTCAACGATATGACAAGGCTTATAAATACATCCTATTCCCGTGAACTTATCTTTAATGAGCTGACCAACAACCATAGCAGTTGCTTGTCTATGGTCGTGATTCAAAATTCCAATGGAACATGTGTGCGAACTACAATACTTTGTGATCTTGAATATATCAAACCCTTCCATTTTGACTACACGAAGGCTCCACTTACATGTCTCCCCAATACATCTGACAATGAATAGAGATTTGGTTGATTTCCTGACCTTAAATTCAAAATTTTGTTGATGAACAGAATAGATAATCTCATTTTCAAGTCATTTTTGCTCAAAAATAGTTGACCAACTTTAACGTCCTCTGTTCTAGATGAAGAGGTGTCAGGCATAATCAACTTTGTCCAATGACTTAAAGACACAGATGGTTGAACCACTGAAGCTGTAGAATGACGCACATCTCCATGATCACGATCCATTTCATTCAATCCTACTGGTTGCTCATTCACATCCACTGAAAGACCATAATCCATATAATTGAATGTTGATGGTACAGTGTTGGTAGACAATGGAATATCACCCTCTTCCCGACGAAATTAATATGATTCCTCGTATTGTCTGTCCACAGTCATATCATCATAACTCACATTTTCAAACCTCATTCCAATATTTTCGTCCTGGTTAGATTTCAACGTTACAGCTATCTGAAGTCTACCAAACTCTTCTTGCAAAAGAATGAAGCAAACATCATCATCATTTCTTATGCATTGTGGAAGGACTTCAAATTGAAGTTTATATTTAACTTTCAGTATAAGATCAAACTCTAAAGTACTGAGTTTTGTAACCCTGTAAACGCAAGATTTAAGTTCTTCATACTTCAATGTATGAGGCACAATGATTCTTGTCAACTGTCCCCCAATATATGAACTTTCATTCTCATCCTAATCACCTCCATATCGAATAAGTAGACACTTTTCTGTCATCCTACAAAGCAAGAGAACATTTGTCATTAAGTTGTACAAGCAATTGAAGTGTACTCTCGCTCTCAATCTCACTCTCTCTCAAAATCCCGCTCTCTCAATCTCGCTCTCTTTCATAATCTCGCTCTCTCTCATAATCTCACTCTCTCTTAGTCTCGCTCTCTCTCTTACTCTTGCTCTCTCTCTTACTCTTTCTCTTTCTTACTCTTTCCCAATACAAAATTTCGTAATGCTACTTTTCCAAAAATAATTAAACAGACTCAAAATAATGAAACACCTTACTGAAAAAGTTGTTCCATTCTGAAAAAGCCTCGTCTTGGAAATCCCCATTCGAAAAATCTCCACTCAACAAAACACCGTCGAAAACCAGAGAAGTAATCAACTTTGAAATGGAGTTTAGAGTTTAAAGAAATCACCATTGTATTGTGTTTAGGTATTATTGATTTGATTTTAGGCTTCCTCGTGAAAATTGTCAAGTCATTCGTACACTGACGAGTAATCACATCAAACTAGAGAATTTCAAGCAAGAGCGAGAGTGTTTAATCAGATGAGAGCAAGATTTACCTCGTGAGGCTGGTGTAAGGGCAATTTATGTAATTTTGCATGGCGATGATGTCGGCAGAGGGTCAATTGACATTATTTTTTAAAAATGGGTCATTTGACATTTTGGACCCAAAAATTGGGTCATCCGTACAAATTTTTCGAAGTTCAAAAAGGAATGAACGCGAGGAAAAATGATAACGAAGAAATGCTCGAACAAAAGTTGCTAGAATGGAATTCTTTTTTTCTTTTTTCTTTTTTTTGGTTAAATTATAAAAAAAATGATCCTGAACTTTACACTTTGGGTAAAAAATGTCAATAAAATTCCAAAAGTTTCAAAAATCCTTATAGTTAGTTTTGGATGGAAATCGTTAAAGTTTTATTTCAAAAATATTCCTAAACTTTTAAAACGTTTCAAAAATATCCTTAACTTAATAAAAGTTCAAAAATACCTCTACGGTTAGTATTTGAACAAAAAGTATTAATTCCTCGTGATAAAAATGACTTCAAAAAATTAAAAAATGCTCCTAGTGATCAATTTGTTTGAAATTTTCTTAANAAAAATGCTCCTACTGATCAATTTGTTTGAAGTTTTTCTAAGTTTGAAAAGAACCAATTTTAAAATAAACTATATAAATATCCTCATTTTTTTTATATAACTACTCTCATATTTCTCTTAATTTTCTAATTCTTAGCTTATACCAATTTTCTCAACAACCAGAATTTTAAGTTAAAACAAAAAATACCACAAAATACCACAAAATTTCACAAATTTCCAAAATCAAAATCTCCTCTTGAAACATACTAAAACGATAAATAATCAAATAAAAAAAAGTATTAGCCTAAATCATGTTGCCTTCTTAGGAACTTAATGTTTATTTTAGTTCTTAGATAAACTATCGAGCAAAAGAAGTCGTCAAAACGTTTTGGATGCAATTCTGGCTTAAATGGAGCAATTAGTAAGCAACGGGAGGCAAAACGGTGAAATCGAGCAAGGGGAAGCACAACGTTGCGCAAGTGCTACGACGATTGTGCCCCACACCATTCATAGAAACAATCTACTAGGCAAACGTTGCAATGTTGCCCTATGGCGACGAATCGCTCTCCATTTGATATGCGTGCATGAAGAGGCAAATCTTCCAATTTGCTCTTTAAGGCGCTTTGTGAGGGACCTTCAGCGTCACAGTGTTTTGGTATACTTTGGTTGTTGAGGAAATTAGTGTAAGCTAAGAATTGGAAAATTAAGAGAAATATGAGACTATATATATGTACGATAAATAGTCGAATACTTTTTTTATTTGATTATTTATTGTTTTGGTATGTTTCAAGGGGAAATTGTGATTTTGGAATTTTGTGAAATTTTGTGGTATTTTATGTTTTAACTTAAATTTTTTGTTTTTATTTTGGTTGTTGAGAACATTGGCTTAAGCTAAGAATTGGAAATTTTGAGAGCAATATGAGAATACCTATATGAAAAAAGTGAAAATATCAATATAATTTATTTTTAAATTGGTTTTTCGAATTTAAGAAAACTTCAAACAAATTAATCAATAGGAGCATTTTTTAATTTATTTTATTTCTAAAGTCGTTTTTGTCACGAAGAATTAACAATTTTTGTTCAAATACTAACGATGAATGTATTTTTGAACTTTTATAAAATTAAGGGTATTTTTTAAATATTTTGAAAGTTTAAGGGTATTTTTTAGACAAAAATTTAATGGTTTCCATCCAAAACTAACGGCAAGGGTATTGTTTGAACTCTTTTTGAAAGTTTAAATGTATTTTTGAAACTTTTGAAACTTCAAGGATATTTTTGACACAAAATGTAAAGTTCAGTGGCATTTTTTATAATTTAACCTTTCTTTTTTAAGTAATAAAAATTTGAAAAAGCAAACTAAAGGGGAATTTGTATGAATGACCCAAAAATTGGGCCAAAAATGTTAAATGACTCAGTTTTTTTTAAAAAAAAAAAAAAAGTTGAATGACCCTTTGCTGATGTCAAATTCGGATGAAATTATCAAAATATACTCAAGAGCATGCAGAAAAACATCTTGCACTCGCTCTCCCTCTTGTTAATGATNGGATGAAATTATCAAAATATACTCAAGAGCATGCAGAAAAACATCTTGCACTCGCTCTCCCTCTTGTTAATGATCCATTTGCGAACATCCATGGAACAATGGGTTATCTTCTTCCCCCTCTCGCCCGTCTCGCTCAGATCGATTTCGCTTTTCTTTTCCTCACTCACAAAATCACTATTCTCTTTCTCATTCTCACTCTTGTTCATGGAATTGGTCGCGTTGAAGTTGCTTATGTGAACTTATCGTGTCGGAAAAGAAGAAGAAGATGCATAGAGGAGAAGAAGTTGGAGAAGAAGAAGACGCAGCAGAATAATAAAAGAGAGGGAGAAAGGAAGAGGAAAAAGAAAAACAAATCAAGAAAGTAAGGGCAATATTATAATTTCATGTGATCATGACATCAGCAAATGGTCATTTGACAGTTTTTTTAAAACTTGGGTCATTTGCCATTTTGAACCTTTAAAATAGGTTTTCTTGTGCAAATTTTCCCAAACTAAAAGATAGATCAAATCAATAGACAACAACATCAATTTATGGGTGGTCTTCAAGTTTGGTTCGTCGTATATTAGATGTCAGAATGTGAACAAATGAATTATAATTTTCGTGGATAAAATGAGAAGCTTCAAACAACAATCTCATCGATGAAAAACTTGAATGTCATTAATAAAGGCATGTACTTTTCTGTTAAAACAATCCAAATTTTCAAGTAAGTTCTAGAAAGTCATCCTTTCTTTTTCAACTCATAAAGGATGAACCCCTACTTCTCAGCGATAAATTTATTTATGAGAGTAGCAATCTCGACAAGCTCGACAATATCAATGAACTTTAGAGTTTTTTGCATCAAAATCATAGGTTCATCATTAGAATTACGAGCAATGACTCCAAAGTCCACCACTCCCACGATGAATGATACATCAGAGTTAAAGCTTATATAAACTTTTAATTTTGTATATGTTTTTTTTTTACCAATTTTAATTCTTGAACAATTAATTGATCTATTACAAATATATTTCAATTTTATATTTAATGGAATATTAAACTTTCAATCTTGTATCTCGTAAATTTATGAATTCCAAAAAATCAACAACTAAAAGCTGGTTTGGTAACCATTTGATTTTTTGTTTTTTTTAAAAAAATTAAGCCTATAGATATCACTTTCACCTCCAAATTTCTTCTTTTGTTATCTACTTTTTACAGATCATTTAAAAAATCAAGCCAGAATTTGGAAACTAAAAAAATATATATATAGTTTTTAAAAACTTGTTTTTGTTTTTGGAATTTGGTTAAAAATTCAACCATTGTACTAAATATGCAAATCATGGTAAGAAATGAGGAAGAAATAGGCTTAATTTCAAAAACCAAAAACCAAAAATAAAATAGTTACTCAACAAGATCTAAGGAATTAGATTTGTTAATTTTAAAAGTTCATGGATCAAATTCATACAAATCTCAAATATACTATTTTTTCTTATTATTATTAATTGAAAATTCAATACGCAAATATGAAATTGAAATATATAAAATATTGAATATCAATATGAAATTTAACAAAAAGAGAAAAAAAAAAAATCTATGATCCTCCCATTTATTGTAGCAAAGAAAACATAAAGGACAACTCTAACATGAGAATATTTAAATCTATATATGATAGAGTTAAATAATCGGCAACATTATAAGATTATGATCATCTTCATCTTATAAATTATAAAAAGATATCATAGAATAAGGAAAATGTTTCAATTACTATAGATGTACAAATTATGAATCTCGAGCATAAGAATCATCCTGTAGTTGGCAATTATTAGGTTTGAAGCTCTAAAGAACCAAAAAAAAAAAAAAAAAAAAAAAAAAAAAAATACATGTAATCTTGTTGATTCTTGAGTAAAGAGGTGTACAAACATTGAACGTAATATGTAGGTAAATAATCCAAATTTTGACATTTATTAGAGTAGAACCCCTAATTTCTCGTAACTAAAAGTTAGATGTACTTTTTTTTTAGTGAAGTTTAATCATAAAATTTATACTTCATCAAATTGATTCATTGAGAGATCCATCATTAAACTTAATACCTTCAAGTGCTAAGCTTTTATTACTAAAAAAATGTATGGCTAGTTGTTGGTATGTTTTGGGTAAACATTATTATTATGTCAGTAATAAAATGTTGTATGGTATTTTAAAAAAAGCTAAGGTTTATAGTATTCATGAGTATAATCATGATTATGAAAGTTTTATTAGTTGAATTTAACATAGTTATAAAATAGTTGGAAGAGGTACTCCTCTTTTGATTGACTGTGTAGCCAAAGATATGCATGATACTCGTGGTTTGCGACTCCGCGATAAATTGATTTAAAGTTACGTGTCTTAATTTGTACTTCTTGTTGTTGCTAGATACTGTCACTACAAGTGTTGGTAAGTTAGAACGAAGTGAGCATGATATCAAAGATATTTTCTCTAAATAAAAGTTTGAAAAATGAATGGAGGTATTGTGGACGAAATGTGTTAGCTTAATATTTAAACAAATATCGGTTTGTTTTTATTTTTATTTTCTTTGTTCGTGGTTGTATATATTTTGGTGATTTGCTTTGATTTTCGGAGGTGGGAACATCCTATCTTGTTGTTTTTAGTTTCTCGTTAATCTAAACCTAATTCAACTGGTTTAAACATATATACTAAAATGAGTTTAGCTGAATAATAATTATTATACGAAAGGAAAAAAAAAAAAGAAAGAGTTTAAACATATATTATTATATTATGATCTCTTAACCTCCATATTAGTATGCTAAAATAATATAATTTTGTCAAATCTTTCAGCAACTTCTTTCCAGTCAATGAAAGAAAAACAAAAGGAGAAAGTAGGAAAAAAATAATGGGGTGAGAGAGGCTCGAACTCTCGACCTCAGGATAACTCTTAAGCTATGAGACCTACGCGCTAGCCAACTGCGCCACCACCCCGTTTGCTTTTCATGCCGTACTGAAACAGTTTTAATTAATATTGTTTTTAATTATTATTTTAATAATACGACTTTTGATATGGGAGAGACCGCAGGTCTTCACCAACGAGTCCGCTCCTTAAGAGCATCTAGCAGCTAATTAAATACTTGAAAATAGGGGTATTCAAATAACCGAACAATCCAGACTATTCAATTCAAAATATAAAGGTTCGGTTGGGTTAGATTGAATTAAATTTTTTCTATTTTTATTAGGTTGGGTTGGGTCATGGGTTGGTTAAAAAAAATTTGGGTTGATTCAACCCAACCCGAATTTCATATATATAATTAAAATATGCTATATATATTTCTTTTTGTTTAAAATTTGATTACTTTGTATTGATTAATTTGTGAATTTTAAATATTATTATTTTAAAATTGTTCTGATATTTGTCTTTATTTGAAGTTTACAATAAATATCTTAGATATAATTGGTATTTAGCATTTGAATTTTATGAGATTTTACTTATTAGTCATGTATTGTATATAAATTTACATATTTTTAATTAAAAAGGAAAAAAACAAATTATAACCTAACAACTCTACCCAACCCAACCTGAATTTTAAGGGTTAGGTTGGTTTGGGTTAGAGACTTTATTTGGGTTGTCAATTCAACCAACCCGAATTTTTGGATTGGTCCAAAAAACACCCTTAATCCAACCCAACCCAACCCATGTACACCCCACGTGAAAATAACAAATTTTTAAATTAAATCAAAACTTATTGGATATGGATTAGATTAGCATAGTAATTGGTTTTAATTTAAGAGCCACGGGACAAATGTCTAATTTTAAAGTTAAAATTTTAAAAATATCTAAACATAGTTTCTATTTCAAAGATGTCTAAACATAAAATATTAAATTCAAATATACGGTAATTATTTGAAATTATGGATAGATATGTCCTTTCTATACACAATATTTAAATACAAAATTTTATAAAAAAAAAAAAATAAATATAGGGTAAATAAAGTAATCAGAATGTAATCTAATAATTCAGAATAGCCAAAAATAAAAGAAGACTTAATAGGGGAAAAAAAATATATCGTATGAAATGTGAAAATAGTCCCTCTCAAAATATGCTTTACAATGTCTACCAACAAATATAAGCAAAATTACTATGAAAACAGAAAAAATAAACTTCATTGAAAAAACATCAATACAAATAATAATTATATCAAAATATAAAGTTTGCATTATGAAAACAAAAAATTGAACTTCACTGAAAAAATATATCAAAACAATTAATAATTACATGCCCTAATATAACTTGAAATACAAAGTTTGCACATTGTCAGATCAAGTAAATGATAATCCATGGCCTCTAGGAAATAAAGGACTCATTCGACCCTATCACCTCTAGCACCATTTAATGAACTAAATAGTGAATATATAGTTTCATAGCCGCAAACCCACGGATTAAACAACAAATACACGAGTTAAAATATACGTGTTCTTTTATCTTATTAATGTGTGCTGGTGCGTTTCTACCATAGATAGATAGTGTCTATGAGATATTGTCAAATTTAATGACTATACAAAAATCATTTGACATAAGCCCATGTTTTGTGAGTTATTTTCTCCTTAAAGTTGTCACAACTACTTAGATCCACCTGCCCGCCACGTTTCTCACTCAAAATCTGACCGTCGTCGTGCTTCGATGTCAAATTTCCACCACTTAGTTGGATCATGTTTTAGAACCAAATCAGTTAGGTTCAAGTGAAGGTCTAAATAGATGCTATTTTACTTTCAAACTTGCTTACCTAATACAACGAAGTCTTCTTTTTTAGGAGTTGGGAATAGATATGGCAAAGGGTGTTCGTGGGTTGGGTGAAGGACTTCTTAAACTCAACTCAATTGTTCGAATTGTAAATTTCTTCCACTCAAATAACCCTTATTAAAAAAGGGACCCAATCCAACCCAACCATGAAATATTTGAGCTTGGTTGGTTCGAGTCATTAATGTAAACATTTATTCTAAAAAGAAGTAAAACATAAATACATAAAAATCTGATTTAATTATCTTCATATATTAAATTAAGATTAGCAACTCAATTTTAATCTATATACTAAAATTTTTCATTTCAAAGTGTTAAGAAACTATTTTTAAGAATTTTTTAACAACAAACTATTAAAAAATAATGAAATTAAATAAAACTAAAATTAATACATATATAAATAATCGAATTATAAGTAACAAAAATAATATATTTTAAAGTTAATAATAACTTCTAATAGTATTGGTTGAGATTGGTTTTTGTTATATTAGGTGAACTCATGAACCGACCTAACTCATAAAGTTTTTATTTATTTGAATTCAATCCAACCCAAATGAGTTTTAGATATGGTAGGTAGGATTCGGAGAAAATGAGGATGATGAATAGCCTAGCGGACGGTGTTGATTATTCTTATCATTGTGAATGAGCATTGTCGTGGTGTTGGTGTCGCAACCGCTCGAGTTTAGGGCAAGAATTTTGTTTGAAGAGAGGAGTGGGGCAATGGAGGAGAATCCTAAAGGTTAGGGTAGGGAGAAGACAACAAACTTCCAAGAAAATTGGCCTGCAAATCTACGATAGTTAGAGGCCAATTTGGCATATTTTTTAAACATGTAGTCCTAAAACCTTATATTTAAGAATTTTCTGCGAGCATAGAATTTGTGTTATAATTTCACAAATAGAGGCCAACATGGTAAGAACTAAAATTAAAAATTTGAAGACAATCACATAAATGGACAAATTTTTAAATGGAACCACTAAATTTTCGGTCGGTATGAATCAAACCATCATTGGTATAGGTATGTTTAGAATTAAAACAATAAGCCTAAGAGACTGATTGGAATACTAAAGAAAAAGTTATTTTCAGAAAAAATCATAATTATTTAATCTTTTTTTTTATATAAAGATTATTTAAAAATGAGTATTTTAAAAACTATTTTGAGTTATTATCAAGTACCAGATTAGATAATTGAATCATGATATGAAGTATTATCTACTAATCTACATTTAGATGGGCAACTCAATGCAAACCTATCACATGGTGTGTTTAATTCATTTTATATTCGTTTAGTTAGTATCTTAATTTATCAATTTTTTCCGAGAGGGAACACAAGAGGAGAAAAAAATAGAAAAAGAATGATCAAAAGAGTGAACAAAAATATGTATCATGGGATCATAAAATTTGTTACCCATTCATTAAGTGGGAAGTAAAAGCTACCTAAGTTAAAATGTTTGAACGATCAAATAACAAATTAAAAAGAGACAATAATTTTAGAAATTAAATTGTATATTAAAGTTAAGTAATCATATACGAGGGTATGATGGAAATGATAGGGAAAATTGGGCAAAATGACCTATTAGAAGTTACCTTTTGTTTTTTTGACCTATTTTTTTAAAACACGTTTTTTTTTACCCCTTGATGATGAAAATGATGTAAGTATGGTTGTATAATTACTCTTATGCCCCTTATCACCAACCTACCAAATTAATTCACATTCTCCCCCTAAAATTAATTTATCCAAAAACCATTAACAAAAAAATATTCACACAAAAAATTCTCCACAAAATTTGTTAGTTGTATAATTACTCTTATGCCCCTTATTAAATTTTCACTTTCAGTTTCAACCACCAACCTACCAAATTAATTCACATTCTCCACTTAAAATTAATTTATCCAAAAACCATTAACAAAAAATTGTTCACACCAAATTTGATTTGTTTACAACCCCACAAAAAGTTCTCTTCATCAAATTGTTTCTAGAACGAAATTCATCAAGTTCAAAACTTGTATTTCACGAAGTTGTAATTTTGTACACCCCGTCGTAAGAAGGTATGTATTTCATTTTTTTTATGTATTCTCAATAGTTCACTAATTTTTGGAAAAATTGACAAAACTAAATGATATTTTTGGAGTTTGATTTATGTTTGCTTTGTTGATTGTTTTTTTTTTTTAATAATGCCCTGCATTTGATATTTATTTATAAATTTTAAAAAAAAATTAAAAAAATAGCAATTTCTTTTTAAAGATACCCGATCGGGCTTCATCGGGTATTCACCGGGTAGGAAGCAAATGAGTTAAAATTACCCAGTCGGGCTTCACCGGGAACAAAATAAATATTGAAATAAATTTGATACCCGACCGAGCTTCACCGGGTAGAAAGAAAATGAGTTCAAATTACTCGGTCAGGCTTCACCAAGAGCAAAATAAATGTTGGAATAAGTTTGATTAGATTCATCGGGTATGGAATAAAATTATTGACCCCTCACCAGGTGACTCGACTGAGCTTCACCAGGTCTTTCTTGGGTCCGAGCCTGGTAGAGTCAACCCTAACCCGACCAGGTGCACAAAAAACATGATTCTGTTTTTTGGCCCGATGGTCTACCGGCCAAAAAACAGAATCAATCTCTTTTTTTTTGTTTTAATTTTTTTATTTTGCTTTTTCTTTTTTTTTTATTTTGATTTTTCTTTAACTACATTATATTAATACATTTTTTATATAAATTTTAGGAAAATGCCTTGTGTTTGGATTTGTTTCAATGGCGTTTGGAATGAAAGGGAAAAGGATTACGATGGAGGAGAGTTACGGGGGTTTGACATTGAGTTGAGCATGACCTATAATGAATTTCTGACCGAAGTTAATAGGATAAATGATATAATGTCAGATGAGTATAATCTTGTTATAAGATGTATACTTCAATTGAGATCCAAAGCCTCTGCATTTGTAATCTAGAATGATGAAGATTTACACACATTCCTTACATGGGAAGAGGTCTTAGTTTAGCTTCCAAAGTGTTCAACAAATCAAGGATTTCATCCAAAAAATTCATATGTCCGACAAACTGAAGAAATCTCTTCAACATCTAGGCTAGTACATTGGAAGATGGAGTCGGATAGTCCATTTTCCTCTACATATTTTAACCCATCACTTACTTCGTCGCCTAGTAATTTGGCGACTCATAACTTAGGGGATGATGTAGACCAAGGTCAATATTTTAATGATTGGTCTTGAGGGAGAAGCATGATGGAGACCAAGGTCAATATTTCAATGATTGTTCTTGGAAGGAGAAGAATGATGGAGAGGAACCCAAGATTAATACCCACCATACATCTCATGCAGAAGAACGAACAATCGAAGACTACGAAGGCTCGTTAAAAGCAACGGATCTGACTTGTCACATCCTTCTAGTAGCACAATCACCATGTCAGGTTAGCCTTATTCTTCTGAAGATGTGCAAATTGGTGACATATTTATATCTAAGAAGGATTTAAAAATGTGGTTATTTATGTTAGCAATTAGAGTTAACTTTTAGTTTAGAGTGAAAAAGTCGACCACAACATTATACAAAGTTATATGCTTAGTTGAAAAATATAAATGGAGACTTCGAGACGTTAAATTGAAAAATTGTGAAATATTTAAGATCTCTAAGTATGACAATGTCCACACATGTAGAAATAAAATATTGACTAACAATCATAGACAAGCTTCTAGTTGGGTTCTTGGACATTTAATTTTGTCAAAGTTTGAAGATGTTAGTCGTTCATATAGACCGAAGGACATTATGAAGGATATAAAACAAGAGTATGGTATGAGTTTAAGTTACAACAAGGCGTGGAAGGCAAGAGAAGAAGCGTTAGTGCTTGTTTAGGGGTCACCAGAAGAATCGTACAAGAAGTTACCTAAATTTGGTGAAGCCTTACAAATTGAAAATCCTAGTTCAACATTTAAATATGATCTGCAGAAAGATAAATATTTCAAGCACGTCTTTATGGCTCTTGGTGCATCTATTAGGGGGTTTCTAAACTGCATTTTCCCTGTTTTAATTGTAGATGGAACACATTTAACGGGTAAATACAATGGTAAACTCCTGCTTGTGATTAGGGTCGATGGAAATAATCAAATATATCCCGTCGTGTTCGGTATATCTGGTGGAGAAACTGACGAATCTTGGGTGTGATTTCTTCAGCAATTAAGATGTGCAATTGGACAAGTTCATGATTTGGTTATCGTATCAGATAGACACCCTAGCATAAAAAAGAAAATTATCACGGTCTTCCCAGAAGCATTTCATAGTATCTGTATCTATCACTTAAAAGTTAATTTTAAGAATAAAGATATTTTCGATATTTTCGACAAAGCAGCCAAAACAAGTCGTGAGTCTATGTTCAACTACCATTGGAGTCAATTTACAGGGTATCCAAGTGCACGCAAATACGTAGAAGATATTGGTCTTGAGCGGTGGGCTAGGGTGTATCAATGTAATAGAGGGTACAAGCAAATGACAACAAATCTCGCCGAGTGCATAAACGGAGTGTTAAAAGATGCACGACAGTTACCAATCACGTCATTTCTAGACCATATTAGAGGTTGGTTACAGGACTTATATTGCGGACGTCGAACAGATGCATCAAATAATACGTCAAGACTGTCGAACTATGCGATAGCAATAATTTGTGACGCGGCAGACAAAGCGAGCAAACATGAAGTTAGGCCAATTGACCAACATGAGTTCGAGGTGATAATAGGAGGTTTGGGAGGCCATGTAAATATTCACGCAAGAACATATACTTGTCACAAGTTTGATTATTATGAAATCCCTTGTTCACACGCCATTGTTGCATGCAGGGTTCATAATATTGATCCTACCTCTCTTTGTTCACGAGTATACTCTATTGATGTAATGTTGGCTGCATATGCTAAACCTATACGACCACTTGGACACTTTTCGGAATGGAAACAATCATCGGCCTTCGCCGATGTTGAAACATTGCCTCTAAAAAGAGTTCCAAGAGTAGGTCACCCATGAACAACAAGATTTCCTTATGCAGGTGAATTTTGTCAAGTCCACAGGTGTTCTAGATGTGGGCAACGGGGTCACAACAAAACGACATGCAATCAACCTTTTAATACTGTTGAGTGATGTATGGATTTTTTTTTATTTTGCATGATATTTTTGTGAATTTGGATGATATTTTGCAATCATTGAATATATATATATATATATTTTATTTATTTATTATTTTTTTTTTTTTGCATGCGCCCAGCCCGGAATTGGTATATATTTGTTGTTTTTTGCATGCGTCCGGCTGAAAATTGGTTGTTTTTTACATGCGCCCGGTCAGGAATTGGTATATTTGTTGTTTTTTGCATTCGTCCGACCGGGAATTGGTGCCAATTTGCATGCGCACTGTCAGGAATTGGTATATATGTGTTGTTTTTTGCATTCATTCGATCGAGAATTGGCGCCAATTTGTATGCGTTCGGCCGGGAATTAGTATCTAGTTTCATGTTTCTAAGACCTACCCAGCTGGGAATTGGCTCTTATTTGCATATGTTCGACCAAGAATTGGTATATATTTGTTGTTTTTTTGCATGCGTCCGACCAAGAATTGGCTCTTATTTACATGTGCCCGTCCGAGAATTGGTATACTTTGATGATTTTTCAAATCACTCCCAACAATAAATTTTTATTCATCACTTCAACCATTAATTACAAAAAGTTTACAAAGTTCTAAAACAATGCTCTATATGCCCAAATCTGAATGGCATATTGTCTACGAAAATATTGCATTCTATCTTATGTTAAGGTGTCCATTTTAGACCCTGTTACATCATATTCAAAAAATTTACATGTGAACATACCACAGTCACCACTCTCATGTTGTTGAGGCATAAAAGCATCTCGGTGTAGAGTCCAAGGATCAATTAGAATATTATGAAGACTCTATTATCGCACCAACAATAAGTAGATCGGGAAAGTTTTCACACACTGATCTCATTTCACATTCCAAGTTTGCATTCGAATGTAATGCGATCTATGAATTGAACACGATTAATTCTATGACCTGGAAGTCTGCACAAACAAGCACCCAGTGCATCCCAGAGAGGTTGAAAGGCATGTAAACAACATCGACGTTACTCCAAGGTACATCGTAGTTAATGTGTTTACCATGAACGTATTTTAATGCGTTCGTCGCCTTACTCCAATCGATCGTATGACGATCGCGTCTTAGGAAGTTCTAAAGGAATGAGAAAATCAGATAATATTGAGTGCATGCATCTATGGACTAATATATAGCATAACTACAATGTCAGATAATGTATCGTAACTACAATGTCAGCTATAGCAAATTTTCGATGACACAAGTTCGGTTGGGCTTGCATTTTCGTTTTTATGAACATAAACAATATGTTTATTACCTGCACAATAAGAGTGTTTAATTAAATAAAGACACATATACACACACGAGAATCTTTATTAAAAGTTATATACCTCATCATTCATCCATTCGGACGATGTTAACATACTATTAAACCATTTTTTATCCATTTAAGCATATGTATTCCTCCCAATCATCGCAGCAAGGTCTACATTGTCCATCCACTTTTAAAATTTAATGTTAAGATCTTCAGGTATGTCAACGAGGGGATCATACTTCTGTTGAATTTTTTTGCCTCTTCCCATACTTGTGTCCTTCCACAGTGTAGTTAATTTCTAAGAAATTTTCCTCATTCGGCCACCGCGACCTTCTATTACATTTATATTTTCCGTATCTTGTGAACTTATATCGACAACCTACACAATAAAATTTGTATTGAACTTATAAGAATAGTGTTGTTCGATCAATCTACACAATGATGGCTACACTTCTATGTCAATTATAGAGTTATTTAATCAAATAAATAATAAAATTTCAATTATTATTCATAATTACAACAATAGGAGGATAAAGACGATAAGAACGGATTAAATAGGGAAAACAATTATTATTCAAAATTTCATAGTAAATAGGAAGACATAAATGATAAGAACGGACAACAAGGATCATTAGGATATATCCTAACTTCTGAACGACAATATCACATCAACAGTTTTGGTCGTTAACTTCTCAACAAGGTCATACCTCGTCCTTCCGTCCATCAATGTCGGACCCTTCATCTATAACGTCGTCACCTAGAACCGCCACAGGTACAATATCACCACCTACAACACCTACAGCTCCAGGAGAATGACCATCCCTATCACCATCGTTTATCACAGCATAATCAATCGTACCTCCATCGTACCCACCTCTAGTGCAATCAACATCTTTTCCCTGCATGCATAGTTATTAGACACCTTTTCCCCGCATGCTTAGTTATGAAGAGAACAGGCAAGAAGGATCATAATGGTATATCCTTACTTTTTGATAATCGTCACAAGTACTTCGTAATGCTTTTTAGGTCATGTTCCAAACTTTCCACGCGACGATTAAGACGTTTGACTAGCTTAATCAATTGCAATACTTCTTCCATTTCTTCTGGGACTTCCCGTCATGTCTTTGTTGATTATCACTGTCATCAACCTCCTTAGTATTCGAAGGTCCAGCAACATCGCCATCATTTGTGGGTAGAGATAGTTCTAGTTGTGCAGGTGGTGCAAGTAGTGCAAGTGGTGCAAGTGGAGTGGTGGGTGGCTCTATAACACGATTCATAAACTGAATCTCTTCCTCGGAAGGTACGAGTTGCAATGTAATCCTTACCTACAAAAAATTGTAATCGTGAATAAATAAACTAAGAAGCTATAATCATCAAAATAATTCTAACCCAAAAAACTTAAAAAGGAACATACTGCATCTGACCCGAAGACTTCGTCTCTAATTACTCCATATGGAGGAGAATGTGAGCATGATCATCTCAAAATACGTGGTATCGTATTGTCATTCAATTTGTTTGCAATGCGTCCAGATAATGATGAAATCATTTCATATGCCCATACCTATATGAAATGTAAGTGTATGAATATTCATTAAATCAAATTAATTAAGTTACCTAAAAAGCATGAGGAAACCCGTAAAGACTGTATGTCTGTTGTTTTCCATCTACATTGCTCTTATATGTCTGTGCTTTATCTTTCAATCATTGTTTGAATCATTTAATTGTATTCGCAAAAAATTTCTTGCTGCAGTCCTCATTACAAAATCTATTCCAATATGATCGCTAAATTTTCAAAATCCATTTGTTTTTTCCTCTTTCTACCCATCATAGCAAACTCAATAAAATAAAATAATGCAATTTTCACTACATCAAAATCGTTTTCAAACTCAAGTCTTGGAAAATATAGAGTCCAACTCCTATGCCTTCATGCCCTCATTATCATTTAGATACTTAGCTCTAAGTCTAACAAAAGAACTTTCTACCTTCACAGTTCTAGTATACTTAGCTCTAAGTCTAATAAAAGAATTTTCTACCCTCACAGTTCTAGTTTGATGTTTTAGTCCTGTAATAAGGTTAAACTCTACTTTCCTGAAGGATACCTTATTCCCCATAAGATTAAAGCTAAATAACATCTCTCCTAGGTTCTTCTACCTCTCGAAGAAAAGTATAATGAATTAGTAGTCCATTGAAGATGATGTTTGTGTCTATGTCTAGGAGAGGACAAAACATGTTTTTCTAAATATGGCTAGTTGTGTCAGAGTTAGTTTTTTCTTTAGGAAAATGGTCATTAGGATGAACTTCATATCTAATTCCATTATAACCTACATTTTTCAGGAAACAAATAAATTAGAAGACAACACATCAACATATCAATGAGTACTTAAAAAGAACAAAATTAGAAGACAACACATTAGCACATCAAATGAGTACTTAAAAAGAACAAAAATTATATATAAATATAAATTTAAAAAGAATTGGCCCGACCCATACTCGGTCGGGTACAGGATCGGGCCAAAAACCAGAATCCTGGTCTACCCCTACCCGGTCCCGCCCGCCCCCTTCGCTTTTAGACTTTGGCCTGGTCCCATACACGATCATTTTCGTATGAAGTCCAGCTGGGTGCCACCTACCCCTACCCGGTTTTGCCCCTTTCTCCCTCGTCCTTTCCTCTCTTTCCCACCCATACCCGGTCGAAATATACATGGGCCCGGCCAGTCTAGCACCGGACGCAATCTTCCCCAAATCTTCCCCAATCTTCTCCACCCAATCACATACTCGGTCACCATCGTATGAAGCCCAACCGGGTAAGACCGATTTCCAAAAACTCATTTTTAGGCCCAAAATTATTCAAAAAACGCCGAACATGATTTTTTTTTAGGAAAAAAGTTTAACATTCAACATAGATCTAACATAGATTTCAAACAATCATTTTATAGCATCTAAGATAAACTAACATTGAGTGAAAAAAATGAAAAACCATACTTGATTAGTTGAAAAATCTCAAATAATCTTCAATGAAGAGAAAAATGGCAAGAGAAATTGAGATAAATGGAGTGAGATTGAGGAAAGGATAAGGGATGACCGAAAATAGATAGGGAAAATAGGAAGATTGAGGGTTTAGAGTGTTTGAGTAACTTTTGAAATGTGAAGGGCATTAGGGTAATTTTACTTAGTTTTCAAAATTATGAGGTCAAAAAACAATCTTTTTAAAAAGGGTCCAAAATTCAAAATGAAAACTTTAAAATGACTATGTTTGTCAATTGCCCTTTTTTTTTTTTTTTTCATACTTTGAACCCCCACAATCACCTAAATATATCAATATAATTCTAACATTAATTGAAGTTAAGGTGACGGTGGATAGAAAACAATAAAAAGAAAAGATGCATATAAAACATGAAAGCAATTGATTAAGGTTAATAATGTCGTTATAACACTAACCTAACTAAAACCAACTCTTCTACTAACCTCATAACTCAATGTAACAATCAGCCAAACCCTTTAACGAACAAAACATTAGAAAGTGAACCTCTCCCTACTTGGCTTTGCTAGTAGTATCACGCTAAAACTGAATTTTTCTTTAAAAAAAAATTACAAATTACAAAAGCTCCCCCAGAGTCCCAGACGGCCCAAAAGACATTAGAAATACAGCTCTACGCACCCATCCCTGTCATGGAAATTAGATTATCGGCTCGATTTGTGGGATCACAGCGGGATTCAATGGCTATGATACTTATTTCCATGGCATGCCGGACATGCTCTGTGGATGGTTGCTATTGTTGCAGGCTCCAGAGCTGTTGTTGAGGGGGCTGCCGGGGCCGCCACCGGAAGACTCGCTTAGCGTCCCATGAGATGGACTACTGGCTCCTCCTGTCAAGTGACCAAAGCCAACTGGGTTTAGCATTGGCGAGACGTTGATGGGTTCATTTTGGCGCGCTAACTTCGGTTCCTTGTTGCTGTCGGCTATGAAACTTCCCACAACCACCTGCATATTTGATCACAAAATGGAGAACACACCAATGTCAACTGAAAAGTTGTAAAACCGGTCATAGCAATCAGAAACTGGCGAAAGTTTCTGTGGAGAAGCCCAATCAGAGATAGAAGTAGATTTTTAAAGAAGTCACCGAGTTAAAAGAGATTTTTTCAGCGGAAGTAAATCCAATGGAGATTCGGAAAGAATCAAATTCACCTGAACAGGAGATAAAGCTGTGAGGAGACCCGCCACACTACCACCTAAAACTCGGCCATCTGGACCAGACAAAGACACACTCAACCCACCAGTTCTGCTTCTCTGACCACCATTTTCAGACGGGAGAAATGAACCCGAAAGTGACAAAATTTCAAATCGCCCCTGTATGAAGACAAAAAAAAGCAAGTCATAAACTTGTTGTACTAGAAGTTAAACAATTGTCCTTAAAACCAACGTAAAGAATACCACACACACATTATATCTCTATTAGAACTCTTGATGCTGCGATAATAGATATTTAGGTCAAATCCATGGCCAAACAAGGAAAATCCATCCTAAGGTTGAGAACTTTCTCAAAAGAACACAGGTTCTATATTTTCAAAGGATAATCAAGCTTTCTATTACAACCTTAAAAGTGGCTATATATATTATAACCTTACAAGGAAATAAGACAAATTCATTAATTAATTATAATTAAACATTAATTCATCTAAATTAACAACGAAACTAAATATTAATTAAAATATACTAATTATCCTATAGTTATCCTCATCAACTCTCTATGAAGCAGAAGCTCACAAACCTCATAAGTAACAGTTCCACCAGATGTAGCAGGTTGACGTAAAGTCACATTTGATATTGCTCCGTTTGCAGACAGGATACATATAGCTCTGGGGCCATTCTGAGAAAAGGACATTATTTTTGACGATACATCCTGTAAAACCATGTGCAAATCAAATTATTGTTGCTTGGTAGCAAATGAGAAGTGAGAATGAAATGAAAGCACAGTGGAATTCCATAATACTTATGAAAATTTACACTCGCTCTCTCTACTATTATTTATATTTATTCTTAGCTTTTCTCTTTTCTTCTTCTTTTCTTTCCTTTTTTTTTTTTTTTCTTCTTTTTGTTGGAGGGAGGAGGTGATCTCATAATTGCACATCTTGCCAAAGCTCGCAGTGAGCTTATACCACAAAGTCAATGTAGAAGTCTTATAAAGAGTGTTAATATATCCATTCTGCAAAAGATAGGTGATCTTGGTATGCCATGCACCAATAAACTTCAAGTTGAAAATAGACAAAAATTAGGCATAAACAACAGTCGACGAGCTTCTACTCTCATCCTGTCGCAAGTCCAAAAAGTGGCATTTAACATCTAACACTCTACTGGCAAACAATTCAGTGTCGCGATGTAAGAAACAGTAAGTGCATCCAAAAAGCATTTAAGGTAAGAATAAATTTACATTTATGATTTGATAATCGAATGTGCAAGAAAATGTATTGTTTAGTCCTTCCAGATGCTGATCTAACTAGTAAAGATAAGTGACAGCCAGAAAATTGGTGCTAGTATTTTAAATTAGAACCTCTCCCGCTTTCACGTCAATAACATGTGGGGTGAACCCAATACCAGCCGATCCTGCAATTAAAATTTCTCTGTAAGAGACTCAGTTTTAATAAAGTCATAAGATATAATAATTATCCCACAACAGTTTAGAATATAAAAATAGCATTGCTTGGACATTAAAAGTCAACCAAAGTGTGATTCCCTTTCTTTTCTCCGGTTGCTGTATCGTTATTACAGTTAACACTATAATTTCAATCTTGTACACACACAAAAAAGAAAAAAAAGAAAAAAAAAAGAAAAAAAAAAAAGACAAAAAAGGCAAGGAAAAAAACTGTAGTAGACGAGTAGGTGATCTCTATTCCACCAGAAAAGGTATGTTTGATTGGTTAAACGATGCGACAAAAGGTGCAGTTTCTTAACAATAATTAGCTTTCCATAACAACAATCAAGTGATATTGTCGTAAATGCAACTAAATAAATAGTGGTCAAAAGCCAGGAGGATGAAATAACAACAAACATTCGTAGTAGCCAATGCAAGACAAAAGAAGGGCAAATATGTAATTCACAACTACAATCGTATCTAGGACATAACAGAATCCAACATCTAGTTTATGATATCACTATTTTTTCCATATTTTAAAGTCAGATCAAACTATATAAATAGCCAATTAGATATATGTGTAAGAAACGTCCCAATTAAATCAACACAGTAAGCTGGTCAACTCAAAACTGCTAGTCAATCAATGATATTCCTATATTGCCGTCGCCACGTGATAACTGATAGATACATAACGTTAAAGCTAAGCGCATAATGAATAGCAGTCAAGTCAAGCACCAAATCAAAGAGACCCAAATGGACAAGGCGCTTATAATAGTTACCTAAAGCTTCCAATTGTTGCTTTTTCTTAGAACCAAGTGGCCTGCCTTTAATTTTCTTCAATGAATTTGGTGAGCCCAGTCCTTCAGAAGCAGAATTAGCCATATTTGAAGGAGGAAAACCTCCAGTTCCTGATGACGGCCCAGAAGCCAAAGCTAAAGCCATGGAGCCATCTGGTCCATACTTCCTCGGCCTGCCCCTCTTCCTCTTTATTTGCTCACTACCCACCGAATTTATATTGAAACCATGAGGCAACATAGACCCTCCTCCACCAGCCGATCCCTCAATTCCGGCATTACCAGAAACTCCGGCCATGGAGGATTGGTAAGACGGTGAGGTTGAAGGAGTCACAGGCTTGTAGACGGCTGGGCCATCAGCGCAGAAGGCTAATCGCATATTTTGGGCCGCCGACTGCGACTGTAAGGAGCTATTTTGAACGCCGACGGTGAAGGGTTCTCTACTGGTGATCACACCAGTTTCAGATCCCGACATTTTTCTTCTCTCTTTTCCCCCACAACAGCTTGAATCAAAACTCTATCTAAAGCCTGGAAATCAAAAGTACAAATACGCGAAGAAGATCTACGTGATTTTGAATCCTCAGCTCGATCATCAGCCATAATGTCTAGTCCGATAAAATTCATGAGCGCAGTAGGTAAAGATCTAACAAACTAATGCAGGTTTCGAAATGTATTCAGTCCGTAAACACTAATTTAACCAAACCAGAGCTAGAAATTCTAACTAAGATTAAACAAAAATCGAAAACCTAGAAGATGATTAATGATTTCCCAAATGCGATATCAAACCAAAGCAAGCTAAGGTTTACAAGAATTAAGAGAAACCCTAACCCCAAAACTCTAACATTTCCTCAAATTCTCCAAACAAGATTCAACGAAATTCTCGGAGAAGAAATTAAAAAAAACAAAAACAAAAACAAAAAACAAAAAACAAAACCTAATAACTTGAACGCTAACAGAGCATTTGGGTGAAGTAGAGAACAGATCATGCAAAACATGAGAAAATTAAATTAAAACTCAATAATAGGAAGAAAAATATATATATAAATATATTCAAAGAAAAAAGCTGAAATATATTGATTTTATTTAAGAAAAAATTGAAGGAAAGATGGAAAAAAATGGGAAAATTGAGAGAAAAAATGGGAAAATTACCACAAACTTACCAGTAAAATAGGAAAAATAGCGAAGAGTGATAATCAGAAGAGAAAGGAAAAATTAGGGCTTTGGAAGAGAAAACGAAGGGTTGGATTGAAAAGGCTTTTTGGAAAAAGAAATGCGGAAATCAGAAATATTTAAATATATTATTAATTAAGGGATGATTTGTGGCTTTAATTATAAAATATTTATTTTGATAATTACGGATTACTTTCCTTTTACGGCTGTTGTTGGGGGAGGGAAAATAAAGGGAAAATAAAGAAAAAAAGAAAAAGGAAAAAGGAAAAAGAGCAGGTAAAAAGTGTAATACAGGCGTTGGGTATTTCAAGGTGTAGTTGGGGAGATTGGGACCCTTTGATGACTTTTCAAATTCATATATTTTTTTAAATATATGTCACATTTACACTTGCGGAATGGTAATTTATCAATGATAATATAAAATATCGACTCTAATTGATTATTTTTGTTATTGTTTACCTATTTTTCATAATTATAATAAGATGTGGGACCCATCTTAAAATTTATAATCAAATTGTGTAATCTAATTGAAGAATGAAGAATGTTGATGATTGTGTTGAAAATTACATGAAACCCACTATTGTTACCATTATCATCATTGTTATTATTGCAGATATTGTTACTGTTATATTTATCATTATTGTTAGAGTCAAGTAGTAATGGTAACGACAATAATAACAGCAGAATCTGATATATTTATAATTATGGATAAACATGATTAAAAAAAAACAATTCAATTATGTTTGTAATTGAGACTTATTACGATGCATCTATCAATGAAATCTTATTACCATTACACCAATTTTTATTACGATCTGGTAAACGTGACCATAGTGTTTTTGTTAAGAAACCGTTTACCATAGTGTTTTTGTTAAGAAACTAAATATATGTTCTAGTTTAAATGTTGGGTGTCTTTTTTAACTGATTTTTTATTTTTTAAAAGTTTTAATTAAATCTCCTAAATCTTAATTTTTTTAATTTAGCCTGAATATTAAAATTTAAAATTTATTGATAAGAAACTTGCATGGCATAAAATTTTGTAAATTGACAGAAATTAAAGAAAAATGTTATATATCTAAGAGATAATTCATAAATTTTTTTCGCTAATTTTTTATGAAATTAGTAAAACAATTTAGTTTGTTTTCCCTCTCTTAGATAAAGTTTTTTTTTTCCCTTCTAATCTACTAGACATTATGTCCGGCCAATTATAACTATGCTGAAAGACTAAATTAGAAAATGTTCGTGCATATAAATTAAATTGAAACGTTTTAAATAATATGGCTAAATTTTAAAAAATAATGATAATATTTGTTTTTAATTTGAAGAGTAGGATTGAACCATTAATTTTAAGAATGACAATTTTTGCATTATCCTATTCTGTAGTTCGTGAAACAAAATTAATAACAAAAAAAAAAAAATACACGTTTAGACATTCATTTTTTTACATTTATAATAATATTCATTTTTCTTGGCATAAGTGTTATATATATATATATATATATATATATATATTATAACGATCTGGTGTTCTCATTTCTAATTTCTCATCTATAAGAAATATTGTTTTTTATTATTTAAAAGAATTATTTACAAGCCACCCAAGAAAAAGAGTATATGTCACAATTCATTTTTTTATAAAGTTAGTTGTTTTAAATTTAAAATGAAAGAGAATAAAAAGTATATATTAGTTTTTAAATTAGAATGAAAAGAGAAAAAGATAAGAAAGAATTATTAAACACATTTGTATTTTTGTTATAAACAAACAATAAACAAAAAAGAAAAGTTTGACAATACTCTTTTCTCTTTTTTTTTTTTTTTTTTTTTTTACTTTTTTTTCTTGCCTTTTGTAAAATGTACTAAAAAATTCCTATCCCTGTCGCTCAACTAAAATTTTCTTTCATATTTCAAAACAAAATCTTCTTAAATTATTTTGAAGAAGGCAAAAAAAAATTAATGCAAATAAAATTAATAAGGTCTCGTTGGGTAACTATTTTGTTTTTTATTTTATTTTTGAAAATTAAGTCTATGGACACTACTTCCACATTCAAATTTTTTCCTTTGTTATCTACTTTTTACCAATAATTTAAAAGACCAAACCAAATTTTTAGAAACTAAACAAGTAGCTTTAAAAAAATTATTTTTGTTTTATAATTTAACTAAAAATTTAACAATTGTACTTCATAAAAATGAAAATCATCGTAAGAAAATATAAGTGAAACATGCTTAATTTTTAAAAAAACAAAAATAAAAAACTAAATTGTTACTAAATGGGCATAAACTGTTTAAACCAAAACTGAAATTTTTCTTTGATGCATTAAAAACTTTTACTTTTATTTGTCAAAATGAATATAGCTAGATGTTCAATCTTCACCCCGCATATTATCAATATATATATATATATATATAGTTAAACGAATTTCAATATAATTTAATCTTATAAAACAAAAATATTGATTTCCCAAGATTTTTTTCCTTAATTTCAAATTTTCTGTTTAATTCTTGTAATAAGAAGAAAAATCTTGAAATCAATGCTGTTTTGTTTGAAAATTTCAAGATTTTATTCTTATTTATTTGATTTTTAAAAAAATATCAACTTTAAATGGCACAAAAACATTCATTGAAACTTAGGGACTGTTTGGGGCGCTGAGTTGAGATAGGATACCTGAAGTTCATATGTCTGTAGAGTTCATATATTTATTGACTTCATATGTCTGTGTTTGGGTGCAGAGTTATTTAGTCTGTGTTCATATATCTGTGTTTAGGGTGCAGAATTGAGTTCATATGTCTGGGGTATTTGATACAATTTTTTGAACTCTAAATAATATGCTTTTATGATTACTATTTTTGTTTTGAAACATTTTTATTCAATAATTCTACCCATCTTTGTTTGATGTTGGGATAATTTAGGGACGCGTTTTGTTTTGTTTTATTTTTTTTATCATTTAAGGACGGATGGATTTGAACATGAAATCATGCGTTAGACATAACTGATGCGTTTGCTCCCGTGCGTCTAAGGTCATGCGTCGGAATGATGATGCGTTAATCTTAGCATGCAATGATCACGCGTTCCTATTACAACTTTTCTTACACTTGCGCCAAGTATAACATAAATGCAAGTTTCTCAGGTAATTCGAGGTCGAACACGGGGACTTGTCACTCAATAATATTTGTGAGGTGATACATTTGAGGCGATGAATAAGAATAAAAATAAAGCGAAGAAGGTTTAAATGTTTTACACACTACTCATACTCCTAACTAAATATATTGAGCAATAGAAGACTTGCAATGAGAATAAGTAGAGACACAACAACCAATAACGCATAGTAATGTTTACAATCTTAAATCGCCCTAGTAATCCTAGCTCGTTGCACTAACACATCACACCTCTCGGTGGTCAGCCGCATGACTCTATCTCTATAGTGCATGGTTGCGTCGAGCATAAGATTGTGCCTATCTCTAGGAACAATACGAACCTTGCTTAGTGCATTCCATCCCTTACCTTCTCAGGCAGTTAGACGCGACTACTTAACTTATAGACAATCAATGCAGCATCCCATAGATAGACATTGTCACAGCCTTTCACCAAACAAAGAGGATTAACTCACTATACTCGCAAAACGCACACCTCTCGGTGGATTGCTACATGCATCCTATCTCTAGGCTACAGGATTAAGCATGCGATTTACTTTGATAAATAAATGCTGAAGATAAACTATGATAGAGATGAAGATGATGAAGAAGACGGTAATGAAGGAATTAAGATTTGCATTGATCACAAAATATCTTAATATCTCAAGCTAAAATATAATACAATACAAAGATTAGAATGGAGATGAAGGACTCTGTGTCAAGGTTGTCGGTGGTTCCATGGTTGAATGGTGGAGATGTCTCTCTCGAGCTCTATCTCTGGCGAATGCTCCGATCATCACTCGGTCTGGGTTGTGGAGATGAAGAATTCCCACTGGAAATCTCTTTCAAGCTCTCATCTGTGATCACAAACTTCTGCCTTAAGGCAGAAGCTCGGATGTCTCAAAATGAAGGCCTCAAGGGCTATGTATAGAATTTGGACGCCAACTGCTGTAATGATGAAGGTATGGCTCACTGCTGCTTTTGTCGCGGAATGGGCATTGTCACATCGCCTTATCTTGTTGATACTCCCAAGGTATGCGTCCGAGCTGAATTTAGCTGAAGTTATCAATGGTGTTCTACCCATCTTGCGATCTTCTATTATGGCTATCAATCCGTGGCCGCAATCTCTATTTGTTCACCGCATTCTTCATGCGTTGGACGCATGCAATTACTGCAACTTCCATGCGTTGGACGCATGGGGTTGCCGTCTACGTTCATCTTTTGCAGTCGCCTAGCTTCAGCGCATGCTTTTATCTGTGATTGCTTATTACAAACGCATGCGTTTGATTCCTGCAATAGCTACAAAAATAGACACTTTGGCACGAAATAAAGCATAATATTGGGTCAGTGAGGTTTTAGGTGCTTATTGATGCAAAACTCAAATTTTCACCAATTCTAAGTATTATCACTGCGTTTTCTACCTGTTAGCTCTCATAATTCTAAATAAAAGGCTTATAATAACTAGCATTTCTGCCAGTTATCATTTGAATAAAATATGGATTGCAATTTTTTTTTTAATTTTTAAAACTTTTCTTTCTTTATTTTTTTCTTTCTTTCTTCTCCCTTTTTTTCTCTCGTAATGAACAACAATTAGCCCATTACATTTCTTGTAGAAATGCGGTTATATAAAACGAGAAACCAAAGAGAAATCAAAACTTTTGATTCTTAAGTTTTCTCCATAAATTTCATTATCATCTTCTTCTTTTTTCTTCTTCTTCATGTTGTTGCTCTATATTTTTACTATGTCATGAATTTTTTAATTAAACATCCCTCATCATCTTAGCAACCATTAGAATGTCACCACATTTCTTGGAAAACTTCGCTTTCAATTTCTCTAAATTTGGAGGATCTTCAGAGAATAAATCACTATTTTTCACTAATTCTTGCTGGAAAATGTTCCAGAAAAAAAATTCATTTTCCAATTTTTTTGTTATATTTATATACTTTTCAACTACATACATACTTTTCGTCTAAATATTCTTAACACTTGTTTAATATGTGAATTCAATTAAATAAAAATATTTTTTTTACAAACTTTTACATATAAATATTACACTTAATATAAACAAAATAATATTTTTTTATATAATCAATAACCCTACAACATACTTTAACAGTCAGCAATCTTATAGTAGTCAAAACTGGTTGTTGAAATTGATTAACGAAAATGATTTTCGTTAAAGTTTGTAGCTGGAAGTGGTTATCGGAGTCTAAAGTTGATTGCATGAAGTTGGTATTGGAGTTGGTTGTCGAAGTTTGTCATCAAAGATGATTTTTGAGTCATGGAGTTGGTGGCGGCGAATATGGTCGTCGAAGTTGATCATCAAAGATGATTTTTGCTAGAGATTGTAGTCAGAGGTGGCTGTCGGAGCCTAAAGTTAGTCACATGAAGGTGGTATTAGAATTGATTATCGGAGTTTGTTGTCAGAGGTGGTTATCGAAGTCCCGAGTTGGTCGTTGGAGTTGCTCGCTGAAAGATGATCATCGAAGGTGATTTTCATCGGAGTTTGTAGTCAGAGGTGTTGTCGGAGCCTACAAAGGTGGTTGTTGGAGTTGATTATCGGAGTTTGTTGTCAGAGCTTGAAATTGGTTGTCGAAGTTAGTAGTGCGAAGGTGGTCGTCGGAGTTGGGTCACCAGAGGTGGTTTTCAAAGCCTGGAATTGGTTGTTGAAGTTGGTCACGCAAAGGTTGTCGGAGCCCGGAGTTGGTCATTGGAATTGTCATCGGAGGTATTTGTCAGAGCCCGAATTTCTTCGTCAGAGTTATCATCAAAGATGGTTGTTGGAGCCTGGAGTTGGTTGTCGAAGTTGTCATCTGAGGTGGTTATCAGGGCCCGGAGTTAGTTCCTAAAGTGTGGCAGTATTGATGGGTGGAGCCATTGAAAACCTTGGAAAACGGAAGACTTGAAGTGAGTTGGGGTGAGTTGGTAAAATATACCAACTCAACTTCACCAACATTTATAGTTGGTGGACCAAACAATGAGCTGGTATATTATACCAGCTCAAGTGCTCAACTCAACTCATGATGGTGAGCCAAACACTCCTTTAGGTTTGACATACAATATTATACAAATAAACTATACATTATAAATTTACCCAAACAAGATTTACACCCAAACTACTTTAACAATATATAACTTTTTTTCTATCTTATTTTACATTTTAACAAAGAAAAAATCATTTTTTTAAAACTCCCTTCAATGTGTAATTAATGTTAGACTAATAATTATGGTAGGAAACATAGTAGAAATTAGTTAAGGTAAACCTAGAAAAAAAATGTTGGATAAAAAAAGAATAGAAGTAGTTGAGAGGAAAAAAATTTAAAGCAAAACACCAACATTGGGCTGGAAGAAAAAACGCTTTAAACAAGCTTCTTCAATCTCTTTCAAAACTACCCAAATTAAGCTTGGTTCGGTGGGAGGTTTTCTCTATATATGGTTAAAGCGGATATAAGTAAAGTTTTTATTCCTTTCTAAAGATATCTATCTCGAAAAAATAATTACTCTATAAGAGAAATAAAGAACTCAAAGTAAAGATAATATTCAAATAACTCATATTAATGCAAGCCTATGGGTGTTTGATAAATGGGTGTGAGTTGTTGAATTAGGTGGGTATTTATTACCATGTTTGTTAATCCCATAAAGAAAAAATGTGGGTTATTAAAACCACATTCTTTACCCACTCAAAACTAACCCTAAAAACGCCAACAAGAGCGTAGCTCTGGCATAATGTTCATACTATCAACCAGTTTTACAAAAATTTGATATGATGATTTAGTTCATTGTTTTTTATTGGATTTCTTCCAATGACTGATCTTATCTTATGTTATGTTCTATTTGAAGCTCTCATTGTGTTATATTATAAGTAAAAAAAAGAACATATATTTTGTGATTTTTTTTTTTTTTTGGAAATGGCCACATGTTCGGTCGGTTCATATTATTTTTGTGATCTTATGAAAAATGTTATTGTACTACATTTACATTCTCACCATCATAATCAAATGAAAGGTAATTATCCTATGTACAATTTCAATTCCAAATATACTATCCATATTATATAAAAATAAACGGTATGATATGTGAAATAATAATGTTAAGTTAGCAAGATTCAATATATATATATATATATATACACAATATACCATTTAGTAATTGGGATAATTATCTTCAATATATATACATACAATATACAATATACCAATTAATTGAGCAGCAATATGAAATTTATTTTGTTGGTATGTTTTACAGATTGAAGAGAATTAGAATTATTACAGTTTTTGAAAAGAATATATGAAAAATAATCAATTATATTCTACAAATTGAGAAAAAAAAATTGTGATTGTCCAGTTTATGTCATAAATGATTTGAGAAAATACGTGTATATTTGAAAATTAATCAACAATAGCAAAGTATAGAACTAAAAAAAATAAAAGAATGAAATAAAAAACAAACAGAAAAAAATAGAACTAATCTCATTCATAAAAAAACTGCATCAGAGCCCCCAACTCAACTCTGTACAACAAACACAGACAATAATTACCAACTCAACTCAACTCAGCAAACAAACACAGACAATAATTTAACTCTCCAGATAATAATTATCAACTCAACTTAACTCTCTACTTTTATCACGTATCAAACATACCTTTAAAAAAAGTTCAAAGATGGTTCTTAAAAAATATATATATATATATCACCAATGTTTTTTAGCCATTGTCAATATAAATGATGTTTTCTTTAAATTTAAGTGTTCATAAATTATGATGATTATATTTTACAAAATTTAGAAATCCATTTATAAGAAACTATTTTGAATATTAGCTCCGAGTTCTTAATGAAACAAAGTACAAAGAAACATAAATAAGTTCATTATGCATTTTTTTCAGGACAATACTATAGAAGATGCAAGAGGAGATGGACATGATAAATTGTAAGCCTAAGTAATTACAGTTCAACACAAATGAGATGAATGAATTAGATACTTTAATGAATATTCCTAGAAAGTTTGAAACTAATGAGATTATAATAACTCGAGATTAAAAGTGTGTTTGGAATATATTTTTATGTGTCTAATTTAAAAAATAAATCATTTTACAAGAAATTAGAATGTTAAGTAACTATACTCAAAATAGTTTTTGAAGTATATTTTAATTAATTTTTTAAAAAATCTTTTAAATAAAAATAATTTTTTTTTGAAAAAACAAGTTAATTTAAAAATAGAGCTACTAAAAAAATTAACTAATCATATAGTACTTTTAAAATTATTGGTAAAAATAGGTTTATTCATTCCAATCATTTCAAAAGACTAAACCCTCATAATTATTATAATTATAATTAATTTTGACTTAGTCAAATTACTTTTTTCCTTTTTTTTTTTTACACTTGCTTTTTCAGTAAGTATGGAGTACTTTCAGTTTTTTTTTTCAATTTTGTTTTATTTTTTGAGATTTTTAAAATTTGACTTTTTTTTTTCTCTTTTTTTTTCTAATTGTTATATTTTTATTTGAGAGTGTGAATGTTTTTTTTATATAGTTTTTTTAAGATATTCTCACAATTTTTTCCCATAAAAATTAAGATAGAATAATGGATGTTATTTCGCATACAACTCAAATAATTATAGACTAAAACTCTTAAAATCATAAACTTTCTCTTAAAAATTCAAGTATAAACTTAATAAAAAATATTTCTTGATAAGGATCGAGGTCGAACACGGAGATTTATATTTGTTCCAACTAATTTAGTAATCTCTACTCAATTTCACATATCACAAATTAACAAAGTTCATGTGAGGTTCAAACTCAGAAACTAACAAAGAAGTTAAAGAACTCAATAGTAATGGAAGATGATTAACGTGCACAATGAAGAACCAGCGAAAAATGTGAAGAAAAAGTGTAAATAGGAGAAGGGGTTGAGATGAGTAACATCAATTCTTTGAACATAATATTAAGTTCCCGTTCATGTTCATAACTACAGAACCACTTCACCTCTCGACAAGTTTGTCACATATTTCATGTTTCTATGATGCATGCTTTAGGTTATTTGAACATAAGGTTGTATTTATCTTTAAATGCATTTCTTACTTTGCTTAATGAGCTCCACAACCACTTACTCTCTTGAGCACCTAACCGTTACCACTTGATCCGATTAGCTAAATAGAATTAAGAGACAAAAATATTAACACGTTAAGTAAACTGAACATCTACTCTTACTTATGTTCGTCGAAATGATGCAAGCTCACCCTAACTCACTAGTGGTTTAGCTACTCATGGTTTTGAAAAAGTAAAAATAGAGAAGAAGGTAGAGATGAAATTCACGATGCATTGAATGTTAGAAGAGTCGATATGATGAACAAGCTGCCGGTAACAATATTTTGCTTCCCGTAAGCTTGGAGATGCTTCTGCTTCTTGCACTATGCTCTGGACGTGATGAATGGTTGCAAGGAAAAAGAGACTCTCTCGAGCTCTGGTTCCCAGCAGAGATGGAGATCATTGATGGTGGTATTTTTCGAGGAAATTCTGTAAGGAGGTGGATGGAGTGTTCCCTAATTTTGGAATGGGAATAATGATATGTTTTACCCTTTTTCTATTTTAGGGTCACCTTTATATATAGGAGGATCATTCTGCTATACAGGACTACAACAGGTGCGTCAGACAATTGTTTTAGATTGCTTATTGCAGTTCTTGGTGATACCCTCCCTTGCATCTGATATGTCTTCATCACATGAATATCCTGTATCACATGCTTATCAATGCACGATTTGTTTCTTCTTTGTTTTCTTCTACTTTTCCTACATTTTCACTAGATTAGTGATGAAAATTTCATCTTAGTTTTGCATTTAGTAAATGCAAGCAAGGTAATTTTGCTCTATTTTCTCATGTTCTTAATGTTTTTTTCATCAAAGACCTCTACCTATTCTAATTGTGTGATACACTAATGGACTTCACAATTGTTTTTGGTGAAAAACTAACATAAAAGCTTGTATCTCAAGATCTCTCAAGATGTGATGTCTTATCTGTTATTTTTCCTTTCAATTTTGTTTCATTTTTAAAGTTTACAAACTCTCTAATTTTTTTTCGCATATTTTCTTTTTTGGTATTTGAATTATTTTATATTTGCAGGTTTTCTATATTTGTTTGTGTGGAGCAGATGTTCATGGGTTGGGTTGGGTTGAAAATTTTTTTAGACCCAAACAACCCTTATTAAAAAATGAACTCAATCCAACCCAATCATGAAATATTTGGACTGGATTTGTTCGGTTTAATCGGGTCATTTGTTCAAAAAAAAATCTAAAAAGAAGCATAACGTAAATAGGTAAAAATCTTATTTAATTATTTTCATATATTGAATTAAAATTACCAACTCAATTTCAATTTATATAGTGAACATTTCCTTTTTAAAGTGCAAAGAAACCACTTTTAAGAGTTGTTGAAGAATAAATTATTAAAAAATATTTAAATTAAATAAAATTAAAATCAATATATATATAAATAATGTATTATATGTAATAACAAAATATATATTTTAAAGTTAATAATAAACTCGGGTTGGTTCCGGTTGGTTTGAGTTATATTAGGTGAATCTATGAACCAACCCAATCCATAAAATTTTCATTTATTTGAATCCAACCCAACCCAACCCAAATGAGTTGATAATCCGGATTGGATCGATCGATTTTTTCGGGTCATCGGGATTTTTTAACACCCTAGAGCCGTGGATTTGACATAGGATTTTTTAAGGTTTTTAAATCTTGTAAAAAGATATTGTAGATAACTCTTAAATATTGAAAACTCTAAAACATTACTTCTATATATATATATATATATTTATTTATTTGGATTAAAAAAAAAAATTCTATCAACAAAGTTTCTGAAATTAAGATTCAAAATAAATTAATTTATCTTTCTTATAAAATGAGATTAAAAAACTAATTCAATTTCTTATTTTTCATTTAAATTTAAAAAAAAAAATACTATATCTATTATCTTAAATAAAATAAAACAATTTTAAATAAAAAAGAAAAAGATGAGCAAAAACATCAGAGAGTTTATAAACTTTAAAAGACAAAACAAAATTGAAAAAAAAAAAACTAATGGACAATAGGAGTGTACACCGTTTGATTCGATTCGATTTTACCATCGGATAGGTTCATATTTTCAAACCTAAATTTTTTTAATTATTCTTTTCACAAAAAAAGTAATATGTGAAGTCTACAAATTCTATCTTCATCTTCATGTTAAAAAAAAGTTGTAGATTAAGTTTGTGGAATTATGTAAAATAATAATAATAATAATAATAATAATAATAATAATAATATTCACCACTCAAATAAAAATAAAACAATTTAAAAATAGGAGAGGAAAAAAATAAGAGGTTTTTTTCGACAAAAGGGAAAAACGGAAAGAAATTTGAAAAAGGAAAGAAAAAACGGAAAGGAATTGAAATGCATAATTCTTTTTCTATATTTTTCGGAGGAAAAATAATATATATACTATCTTAAATAAAATAAAGCAATTAAAAAACCAAAGAGGAAAATATGAGGAAAAAAAATATGAAGTCCATTATTTCTATTCCAATTTTACGTAAGAAAATGGGTAGATTAAGTTTGTGAGATTATCTAAAAAATCTAAAAAAATCTAGAAAAATATTCATCCTCTCAAATAGAAATAAAACAATTAAAAAATAAAAGAGAGAAAAAAAGGAAAAAAAAAGTTAGAGTTTGCAAATTAAACAAAAAAATATTTTGTACATATGAAAAGCTGGGAAAATTAAAAAGATATTGTCCTTTTAAAAACTATTTAGAAAAATATTGTTGTTTTCAAACTATTTGTAAAAATGTTGTTTTTTTTTTAAAATAAGTCGAGGGTTGAAAATTCGACCTAGATAGGTCGACCTTCATTTCATTTGTACGTCGAACTTTGAACCCTCGACCTTACCCTTCCTAACATTATTATTGAATCTATTTAATTATCATTCCGATACCTTCCTATTGTATTTCTAAATTTTCATGAGGTCCCCCTGGAATTTCTTCCAAAGCTTGTTGAATAATTTTTACGGATTCTGTCATCTCAGCAAGTCTAACTAAATAACGAGCTAATGAATCTCCTTCTTTTTGCCACTGAACTTTCCAATCAAATTCGAGAGCGAGAATATGAGAGAGAGCGGGATTATGAGAGATAGCGAGAGTTTGAGAGAGCGAGATTTTGAGCGAGAGCGAGAATACCGTA
>NC_052352.1:29260451-29270365 GCF_009727055.1 Benincasa hispida | reverse complement strand
CAAATTCCTTTCCCTTTTTTTTTCTTTTTTAACTATTACACATTTCCACTTCTTCTTTCTTTCTTCCTTTTTTTTTTTTTTTTAATTTTCCATTTATAAAAAAAAATTTATTATTTTATTTAAACTCTAAAAAGAATAAATTAAAAAAATATAAACTCATAAAAATAAAAAAATGTAATTAGATATCTCATTTATATATAAAAATAATTACAAAAATCAATGTGTCCCACAAACAGAAACGTCGTCGATTTCGATAGCTAGTTGTCATCGTCGACTCGAACTTGAGTTGCATTTCTCTCTCTTTAACTTGTATCCATGCGCTTCATATTCGCTTGGAGTTCGCTCCCAGAAATATAGCCATCCCCACCCCCTCACGTCAATCCCACAAGCCTCCATTTAATTCGAAATGATAACAAAATGCATAGGTTGTTAAAAACAGCTCGAGTACACAGATACATATAGTATACCATCTCATTAATTTATTTCCTCTATGAGGGCAAAAGAAAAGTAATAAACCTGCAATCTCGAGGGTGGATGTGTGTCGAAACTTCAACCTTCGACAACCTAAGCGAGATTAGCGAGATTTCCCTTGTCGAGGGTTGAAGTTTCGGCCTATGTATTGTTTCCAAGTTTTTCTTTATTCGTCGAGTTCTCAACGTTCGACTTCCACATTAGTCAAGTTCTCAAAACAACAATATTTCTCTAATAAGTTTTGAAAACAACAACATTAATATTAAAGGTCCATGAAAAGCTAGCCATTGTAAAAAATAGTAAAAAAAAAAGTAAATGGATTAAGTCAAAATTAAAATATAATAATAATAATAAAATTTATGTAAATCCAGTTCAGTTTTTTGAAGTGCCTGAAATAAATAAGGACAAAGATTTTGCCCTATTTTTACAAATAATTATAAAAGTACCATACTTTTGCTAATTTTTTTTTAAATAGCTCTACTTAAACACTTTAATCTTAATAACCTGTCATTGGTAACGCGAGACGCAAGATAAAATCTCTGCCCACAGGCCACACTGAACAAAACGGGGGCGAGTATCACCAACAGTAAATGCAAACAGAGACTGTGAGTGAAGGCTTGCTGACAATGAAGAAAAAATATAAAAGAGTGAGACTTGCTTGTCGATGGTGAACGAAATTCAAATATGCCAATAATTTACTAGATACAAAATCAAAAGTTCAAATAACTTGCTAGATATACCAAATTGAAAAATTTAGACCTATTAAATACTTTCTAAATTCTATGGACTAAATAAATATAAACTTGAGAATTGTAGAATAAAACTTGTAAGGTTAAATTATAAGTTTAATTTCTTAGGATTCGTTTTATATTGTTTTTTTATTTTTAAAGAACAAAGTTATTTGATTACTAACTCTATTTTTGTTTTTTGTTTTTTTAAATGTTTTTAAAATTATAGGTAAATTTCAAAAACAATATAATCGTATATATGTTTTTCTTTTTTTAGAATGAAAATACTTTATTAAGCCTCATGGGCATCAATTAGGGTAAGGGAACTGGCCTAATTTGGAAATACATCACACCACAACCCAAATACACAACATCTTCTGGCTCGTACAACAGACACATTGAACTTCATTTAAGGAAACTATACAATCATTCAAAAGATTGATAGTTTATGAACAATCTGACTCAACAATTATCTTTTGAAAATCCAATTTATGTGCAAGGCGAACACTATCTAAAATGGCTTTCATTTCAAACGAAGGAGGCTCGAAAACAAAATTTATACATTCCTGAGCAACAACTTTGAGAGCGCCATTGGAGTCTCGACAAACAATCCCAATGCCCATTAAAGAAGATTTCTATCTCCAAGTTGTATTCACGTTTATTTTGATTGTTCCAAAGGGAGGTTTCAACCATTTCAAGATAGTAGAAGATTTAGATGTATCTGAGGTAAGATTGGTGGATCTTTGCTTGTTAATATCTCTTCCAAATAATTTCGAACCCATAACACTCGACTTTCAACATTTGCAATGGAGCAATCATGAACTACACTGTTTCAATCAGACTAGATTTCCCAATAGACAATGACAATACGAGTTAATTCATCGTCAGAAGAAACTGATAAAATCTGATCCCATCTGTCAACGAAGCTGTGATTAAAATCTTAAAAAATGGTCGAGCAGTCAGAGATCATCATTAAAATAATAGTAGCTCTGGAACAACAAAACAGAATGTGATCAACACATTCGACCTCCTCATTGCACAAAGGACAGAGATGTATAATTTCTAAACCTTTCGATTTAAGCTCGAGCCTTATAGGTAGAATATTGTGAATAGCTCTCCATAAAAAATGTTTGATTTTAGGAGGAATTTTTAGTTTCCAAATGCTATTCCAAATCCAAGCCATTATGTTTTCATTAGATGATTCTTCTTCAATAATCTTTTTTGTTAGAATTATGATAATGGATAAATATATTTGTTTAACTTTCTGACATTAACTCTTTGGGCTTTCAAGAGTTGTCTCTGGTTTTGTCTACGGTGTTATCTATCTCAGAGGTTGTTCTTCAAATTGTCAAATTTGCAAAATATTTCTTTCCTTATTTAACTTATTCTACAAAATATTTTATTTGAGATGTTTTCTTTTTGGTGATCTAATGATTTTATGTGGGGATATTTTTCATCATTTTGTTGTACTATTTAAGCTCAAGTTGTCCTCCTGTTAGGGTTGCCACACATATTATCTTGAGATCGTTGAGCGTGTTTGACAAAAAAACTACTGCATTGAATCGAATTTAAAAAGAATGTTTTGTGTTTTGTTTGTGGTGGTGTGTTTTTTACTTACTCCTATAGTGAGTGTTTCATAACAACGAAGGGTGTTCGGTCTTAGGGGGAGTCTAAGACATTATTGATCAAAAAGGATTTCTCACGCCTTAGGGGAAGTCTAAGGTATTATTCATCAAGAAGGGAGTTCTCAAGACTTAAAAGGAGCCTAAGTTCTCACGTGAAAGGAGTTCACAAGTAGAAGGGAAGATATCATCAACTGAGAGAGAGTCTCACTCACTTAGGGGAAGCCTAAGTGTTTCAACATTAATACACACATACGTAAGGGGAGCCTAAGTTCAAGTGAGAATAAGTCTCACATCTAGGAGAAGCTTAGGTGGTTAACTAAGTCAAGTTGTACGCATGTCACTCTAATCTTCGTTATTTATAGATGAATACAATGTTGTACTTGCTTGACTTTATATATTAGTGGATTATCTTTTCCAGACACTCTGCTCCCCAAACGTAGATGCTAGGTCCACTTTGTATTTGATACAAACGATATGATCCTGAATCGTTCATGTGAAGACATGCGAGTAGAGGCGTCCTATGCAATAAGTTTGCAAAAGACTGGATTGCTTTAGAATTTTGGACTTCAAGTGTAAATGTAGGAATTTAATTATTGGCGTGAAATTATTCAAATTGGAAAATAATGGCAGGAATTAATTTCCTTTCGAAACGGAAAGGAATTTGATAGTATAAAACGGAAAGAAATTAAATGTAATTATATTTATTTCCTTTTTTGTTTTATTATTATTATTGTTGTTTTTTTTTTTTTTTTTTATAAAAAGTCAAACCCACATTTCCCTCTCTTCCTCATGCATCCGCCAGCACCCCCCTCCCCCTCAATTTCTTCTTCCTCCAGTCGAGACCCTAGTCGCCGCCCAAAGCCACCGCGTCAGTTTCTTCTTCATGACCTCCCGTCACCACTACTCAAGCATCGTTCACTTTGCCATCACTGATCTATCGATTTGGGTCAAGATTCTTGCCGTTTGAGTCTGTTTTTGACTTGATTCTGATACTCATTTACTTTTGGCATCAGAGTGGTTCGTTTGATACCCTTAGTTGTTCATTTTCGGAGCAATTACACGTCTGCTCAATGTGATATGACTGCTTTTAGATTCAAGTGCATCCAGTCTCAGATTAATCTATAGCAACGAAAGTTCGTAAGTTTTATGCTTGATGACCCTCTTGCAGTGGATTTCACCTGTTTGGTTGTCTCAGGATGGGAAAAATTTTGGGTCAGACGTGGACTGCCTTGGAAGTGGAGTTGGATTTTCTGTTTTTCTTCATGAAGCTACACATCACACAATTATACTTGAGAATCCCGCAAAATTGGCTCAGTCCACGTATCTCTTTTGATTCACACGCATCAATGGGTAAACCTCACTTTTACCAACAACTTAGACTCAAGCGGAGAGAGGTTGATTCAAGAGGCATTTCAAGTTAAGAGGATGACATACCAGGTGTGGCCTTTGCTGAATATCTTGGCATAACACATTGCGAGGAGTTGGCAAGATGAACACAGTACGCAGACATGCGACAAACACCGCGGCTGTCACCGATAAAGCGTAATTATACAATGATATATCCTTCGAGTAAATCTTGGATGTTTGATTGGTCTGCCTAACTATATAAACCTAGATAAAAAGCTTGGTTTATAGGTATACGGGACTTTAGATAAAGAGAATCAAAACAAACAAAGAATTACAATAATATCTGACTATTTTTTATGTGAATCGACACTCGACATATTCAATGCAGTAGATCTAATTGGCATATAAGCATACTTAAGACATCAAGCTGACCATCACTTGGAGACCAGACACTTAAGAACTATAGTCGTAAGGCATGCAATCTCTATATTGAAGGAGTTCCACGGACAAAACGAAACATGCAACAAGGACTCGCACTATAGTAATAGCACCAGCCACGAGTCGCATCAAACAGGCTGATGATCACTACAGCTATCTCAAATTCAAGACACCGCGAACCAACGAATCTGTACTATTATCTCACGAGTATTGCAACACTTCAAGATAACTGCCACAGTAATCAACACGCGAAGAACTTACTCGGACTATGCTACAATGGTTCTCAGTCTTGATAACGATGCACCGGGCACGTTCTGAAGAGGGCTAGGTGACAACCAAACGACGTGCTGTGCGCTCAGAATCACACCAAGATGGGAAAGGCGAGGAATCAGATCGCGTGTATACTGACTTTGAGTAGAGCCCACGATGATCTCTACGCGGTTCAATCATGTATATGAGGCCTCAGTGACAAATGTCGACATATTATCGAGACTCATGAGAATACTTTGACGACACTCGAGGTACATTTGAGGCCAAGCAATCCGTCATTCATCAGCCGCTCGACTAAGCAACTGTCATCGGGCAATCGCCCACATTGAAGAAGTTCGAGCTGTTCACAGTCCGGCGCACTCCGAACCACACCTCGGAGTCTCTGCTTATCCGCAGATCACCCACAACAGCTATCCGACTCATTCGCGCGAGTGTTACCAGCACACTTTGTTGTCTTCGAGAGTATCAACCACGACAAGATTTCGGTGTCACTCCACATTCACCAGCAAGCAAAGGAACGGCAGAGCACAAGCACTAGCACGTAATACACGTAACGGAAACGGACATCACTCATCTGATCTTATCAGTTTCATAGTGCACTTCACGCCACACCCTGAACCATCAGACGCGAGATGCACGCATTACAGAGGCTGTACCTACCAGCATGCCATGCGAGTTTATAACCACGAGAAAGACAAAAAGAGTGCCAGATTCATTACCCCAGTAGTGAGGTTACTGTACTCGCAGCTTTATCGGCGTAGATACTATATGCTATTCTCTCATATTGTACGTTTTCACAAGTACACAGAGAGGATGCACGAAGTGCATCCTCGACGATTGCGAAATCGAAAGCCCAATACCACTCAGTGCACATACCGACCAATATCAGGCACTCGATATTTCTTAACGCTTCCTCTCAGGGCCCGTCATGAGAATCTCTAAGAATGTCTTACTCATATGCATCCTACTGTTGAACCACTTGATGTCTATTGCAACCTAATACAGAATATGTTTTTCTAAATATATGTGTTAGCTACTTTAACGATTCAATGGGTTACGAGAGCATATAGACATGTTCTCTACACGTATCAGTGCATTGTTAATACAAGCACACCTCCCCTCTTGCAACACCTCCGTATATCTACTATAGCATTTTTTAATTCTCCCATCAATTAAAAGTAGAGGGCAGTCGGATTACATATACATATTTCGATTGCGATCGACACTCGCTATGCTTAAAGGCTAAACGGACCATCAAACCTAAGTCCACTTACAGCGGAGATCAGAGTCCATTCATCCCTAAGATTTCTGAGAGCTATGAACCTTCCAATCGCAAGCACTAGAAAAGATGAAGAATATGCCATGAATAGTCATACATCTCAGAAAGATAGTGCGAGGGATAAAGTACAGACAATCGAGTAAATTTTGAGAGCATCAACCAACATATTAAGGGTACTTGATATTATGATAGAGAGCTTAATGAAAAAATAGTAGACATGCAACTGTGCTAACTTGGAAGAAAAGAAAGCTCAAGTACAAAAGTATAGGATCATCATTCTGAACTAAGTACATTTGTTCATTTAGAGGATCGAGTTTGGAGCTTAAAGGAGAAAATGTAAGGTAACTTAAAGGAAAGCAATTGAACAGACTTAGAGTTGCGACCAGCAAGCATGTACTGGGGTAAATCTTGAAGATCTGTGAAGGGTCTGCAACACACCTAAAGAACCTTGAACGGTTAACAACAGGATGTCGAGACTCATAGACCGTACGTGTGGTCACCAGCAATAGGTCCAACTGAATTTGTGTGAAGATTACACTAGAGCGTTTAAAGTTGGGCTTATAGGCAGTATTAATTATGTAAGATTGAGCCATAGAAGACCTTACAAGAGCTATATCCAGAGAGTACTACATTATTGACAATCATTTCATGTATCTCACATCTGAAGGCGCCACTCGAGAGTAAGAGGACTGCGACTCAATGAGATCCCCTTTGGCTAGCCTTCGTGTACCAAACGAGCATCATGTAATCTGAAAGTTAAAGTTCTTTAGGTTGTGAATTTTTTGGGAATTGTATCTACCAATTATCTTAAACAAGTGGGTATTAGTGATTAATACATCATGATAAAATTTGGTTTGATGTAAACTGATGATATTCGGGCTCATACTAGGAAAAGGATGATTTGTTGAATTAAGATCTCATAATTAGACTCGATCGAATAAGAAATAAACAGGGCAATTAGTCAGTATTATAACCAGGTTATGAGACGAACAAAGTATGATCTCTTCAGATTCTCATGGCAACAAATCAATAGATATCCCAATAAACATAACGGCAATTGATTTAATAGATATGCTTTCAATTCTCTATATTTGTTGTTAAGATAATTAGACCTACTAGAACTTTAATTCTTTATTCTTCTCACACTTAAACACAAAATGTGGCTGGCGCATGGGTAATAATGGATACATAGACAACTCCGATAGAGTTCGAAAGGAAAAGAGGGATCTCTGACTGTCAAAGAAGTGTATAAAAACAGGAGGTTGAAAAGAGCACAGTATTGTGAGAGATTCCTCTCACAGAACACAAGAGAACTCATGAGATGGCAAGCTCATCAATCAACGACGAATCTACTGAAAGAACGGCTAGGAAGAGCAGAGAAGAATCGACTCCAACGAAACTCGATGCATTTCACGCAGACAATTAGACACATTTCCGCTACACCATCAGCCAATACTCTTACCAACGATCCCCGACATAGTTTTGCAATTACTAACCTGCTCCCGACTACTCCCAACACAATCTCTTTCCCAACGGAAAGCAGTATAGAAAGGATTTAGTATCCACAGCTCGAGATGTAGTAGTCAGTAGGCGACAGTAAACAAGATGATGTAAACATGAAAACGTTATAAGGAGCGATCGAGAGCATAAGCTTTGTAGACATTGCTTAGCTTTATCATAATAATGGTGTTCATCGATATTGTCAACATGGGCCATACTCCGCGAACTTGCCCCGGTTAATAGTCATGGGTAAGTTAGCGAATACGACAAACAGGTAGCTGTGTTCCATCTCTATTGCCATGCTCTCGACGAGTTGTGAGCGAACCATGGCACACCATTCCGAACAGAGCCCATCGCCTCAGGATTTATCTTACAATTGCCGAGAGAGAAGGTACTGGGAAAGGTACTACGGCCCTATGTTGGTGTGTCATCACATCTCACAACTATGATACCCAATATTACACCAAAGTCAGAGGGGTTCATTACTGAGGACGCATCAACTCTGAGTGGTCACGGTGCATAACAACTAATGAGGAATGTAGTCAGCGGCCAAAAGAACAAAATTAGTACTGCCCCTTGATCCGGCCTTAAAGTCATGGTTTGAGGTACAGAATCAACACAGAGGATAGCCGTGAATGTTCAATGTGTGTTCGAGTGGACTTCTCGTGACCACCATACGCGTAGTAGATCGAGCGATTCATCCCTGGGCTTGCTCAATCGTATTATGAATAGACCATCCTCCAAGACCGGCAGGAAATCCGAAGCTGTAGGAAGTGACGATTCTGGCCAAATTAGTGCTAGATGATAGATCTCTTTACTCCAATATGAGAGATCTTAATATTCATAGTTAAGCAAAATTATATTCTGAGCTCCCTGAAAATATTGTATAGATTACCCGATTATTCATTTTGAAGTCGATGTAATATATGACTATTCATGATGTAATTTTGAATAGTCTTGTTTCACTGCCATATATGCGGAAAACCTAACAGCTTATTAAATACCTGATTTCCTTGAAGGGATATGATAACACTGCAACTGAGAACACGTCTCATGTCTCAGCCCCACCTGAACACCGCGAGGTGCAGGTTTCTGTATGATAGAGTCCAGTTATACTCTATCAACGTGAAACCCACCACTGCACTGTGAGAGATTGATCGAACTTAAATTCGGTTATTATACACACAACACCCTATTTTTGATTCAAACACTTATCCGGTCAAATACAAAAGTGATATAATGAGTAACAGGGAGCACTCTGTGTTTTCAATTTGGCGGAGAACTTACACACTTTATGAACATACAGTAAGTCTGTATTCGAAAAGTTCGAGCTTGATCGGTCAGATATCGAAAACAAAACATAATATTAGTGATGAAAAGCTATCAAATGCTTAATGAAACTTGTTCACAAGCAGTTCTCACCACAAAGAAGAAGCCAAGTGTTGTTGAGGCCTAATCACAGGCAATCTATCTGGTAGCCTCAGGTAACAATCGTTGGGATTTAACTAAGCGATCATTTAGTTCTTAGCCATTGCGACTCGTGTAGTATTTCTAATCGCGCCGAGTTATAGACTAAATGCTTAGTAGATGAGGTAAATAAACTGTGGTATGACCAATAGAGATCGCGTAGCGCTAGCAGTGTCAGGCAACCGTCAGTTGAGGAACACCTGAGCACGATGACTTCCAAGATCGCTTAGCTATAGAGAGCTGCGTGCTCAGACAGAACGACAATGGAGTTAGGGGCAGGCGTCAGTGCGAGCTCTCAGTTCCCTTACCCTTAGGGCGAGTCGGCGTGCGTGGACATGTGAACAGCGAGATGCCCTGACCGCTAACGATCGGCCATAGGCTGCGACCATGAGCAGATGTTGCTCACAGCAGAGTAATGCCTAAGCGTTAACTATATGATGCATCGGACAGTGGAGGACGCGTGTTCTGGGGGACGGAAGGCGCCGCATCACCGCACCAAGTCGACGATAACATGGATCCACGGGGCATTTTCGTCGAGCTTTAGTAAAAGTACGACGATCGTGAAGACGTAGGTAATAGTACAGGACAAACCTACACTCCATCGATTGGTCTTCTAGAGGGACAATCCGATAAGTCACCACCCGATGGAGACTAAAGAAAGCAGCATCGTCACTAACCCTTTGTGACACTGAAAGCGAAGAAGACGATGACTGTTGCCGAGCCGTTTATCAACAAAAGATACCATGAGTTACGCACAGCTGGTTATTGAACGCTCGAACAGCATCTGTT
>NC_052352.1:29256792-29260426 GCF_009727055.1 Benincasa hispida | reverse complement strand
TTTGGCCTTAACTATTAATTTTAAAGCTTGGTTTATATTTAGGCTTGATTAAGGATTCAAGAATTTCACAAAGATTCAATTACTTTTTGGTTCGACCTAATATCAAGGTAAGTAATCTTACTACTAGAACTGCCCACGGGCCAGACATTAGATGTATCTAGCATGTTGAATGAAGGTTATGGCAGAATGACAACATGAAAGATTGATAGTATAACATGATCAAAGTATGTTCTATTTCAAGATCCGAATTATTTATTTACATACATAGACACTTGAATGCTAGTATGAGATGATATGTGCTTCCATGGTTGTATTTGATCTGATGATGTTGAGGTATACGTGTATGTTGTAGAACCATGATGTTGAGGTATATGTGTATGTTGTAGAGCCAAGATGTTGAGGTTTATATGTATGTCATAAATTCATATATTGATGATTATGATGTTGAGACTGTGTAAATGTCCTTACTGATTAGTTAGATGCCCATTAGATTTTGTGTTTCCTTCGGGATTCACCAGTTTGTGTTTCTTTCGGGATTCACCAGTTTGTGTTTCCTTCGGGATTCACCAGTTTGTGTCTCTTTCGAGATTCACCAGTTTGTGTCTCCTTCAAGATTCACCAGAGATAGTGGGCATACTTAACTACAGTAGGAAAGGACTCAGTCTCATTCTTGTTTCATGTGCATATGTGTCCCATGAGGACTAGAGCAGATTATATGTTTCACCAGAGGTGGGTATCTAGAAGACAAAGATGCCCAACCTGACCCCAGTAGTGAGGTTACTTACTGAGTATTTTATACTAATTCTTTCTCATGTTGTTGTTTCAAGTAAGGGTAGAGATGCACTGGCGATGGATAAGCAGAATTCGTGATCGAGCCATTGGGACTAGTTTTTACGCTTCTGCATCATGAGATTTAGAGTTCTTTTCATGATTCTTCTAATGTTTAGTTTGATGTTTGAAACTTATTATTAAGAATTATTTTTCATATGTGTTTATTAACCTTTACGATTTATGGGTACCCTATTAGTGTTTTAACATTTGCATTTAATAAAGAACTTTTGAACTCCTTTTATCTATTTAGCATTTATTTCATCATAAAGGAGTGTCGTTTTACATTCCATGCATGCATGTATTTTAGTAACGACCTAACTTAAGTCCTAGGGGGTCAGGTCATTACATCTCTAATCTGGGAGCTAGGAACTCAATCCACAAGATGAAATTATCTCATTTCCCGAAGCAGGGATAAGTAGAGAGATTGCTCCCTTAAGGGCTGATTTTGGGGCTTGAACATAGTAGCCACAACTTCTCTTTGGAAGAAAAGACTCAATCATAGTAGGACTATGACTTATGTTCATTAGAGGGATCAGTGGTACTTAAGGAGAAAGAGGTAACTATAGGGGCATAACGATTGTTGGCCCAGCTGTACTTACGAACGATCTGTGAAGGGTTGTCGCACTACTGATTGGTTAAGATGGACATATAATATATCTGTGGTAAGAAGAGTTCAACTATCGGTCTTTAGTGGAGTGCTTGGCAGTTAATAGATGGTGGATTCTGTGATTAAAGAGTTTAGTCAGTTATTCATGTACCGTTGAAGCTTCGAGCTACTGGTTCATGAGGTCCCCTTGGTAGCTCAATGGATTCAGTTGAGGATTAGTTCTTGGTGTTGATTTGAAATGTTCAAATTAACAAGTGGTATTTTGATTATAAATGATATAATTGGTTTGATGTATGAGATACATCTAGTGGAGGATTGATGTAAATAAGATTTACATTAAGAACCATGGAATAAAAAAAGAACTATGGTTAATATGTTTCATGAGATGAAATATTAAAACTATAGGTTATAAATATAGTATGATAAGTTGGTTATCATTTATGTTTATAATAATATTAATNCTATAGGTTATAAATATAGTATGATAAGTTGGTTATCATTTATGTTTATAATAATATTAATTATTGGATAATTAATTCTTTTTCTTTTAAATAACCAAAGTAGTGGGTGGTTATTGGATCATGGTAACCGTGAGTTTAAAAGGAAAATGGTTTTCCTATTTTCAAAAGAAGTTTTAATAAAACAATTGAAAAAGTTTTGAGTTTTCTCTCCGCACAAAAGAAACTCATGAAGTTGTCAAGTAAATTCGGATTTACTAAACGACGGCTGAGCGAGCTAAACGATCGTGCAGAGTAGAGCTAAACGATCGTGCAATATTTACTAAACGATCGCATAGTTTTGCTAGATAATCGCTGACCTAAGGTAAATGATCGTGTAGAGTCTGTAGGCGACAGTCCAAGTTAAACGATGAGCTAAACGATCGCATAGCTTTTGCTAGACATTGCTTAGCTTTATCAAAATGATTGGGCATCGATAGGTCTCCGCCATCTCCCACTTGCCCGGTCGTGTACGCGACATGTGTTTCCTCCTTTGTCTGCCTCACACCAATTCCGAACAGAGCCCATCCTCTGGATTCTTACACCGAGAATACCAAGGTCGCCTTGTTGGTGGTGTCATACTCAACTTGATACCGTCGAGGTTTTCTGGAGGTCGTTCGTGGTGCTATATAGGTCATTCGTGCGGAAGACTTCGTGGCCGAGGCGTTCGTTGAGGATGAGCGTGAAGTGTTCATGTTGTGTTCGTTTCTGTGTTACAGTCGTGTAGATCGAGCGTTCATGGCTGCTATTGTTTGAGCATTCATGCGCAACGGAGCGTGGAGACGATTCTGCCATTGTGCGTAGATGTTGATCTCTTTATGCATTTGAGTTTATTCATGTTGTAATTTCTCTGTATGAATTGTATAACCGTTTGTTTTGAAGTCGATTGTAAATATATGTGTATTCATGATTGTAATTTGAAATAGTCTTGTTTCACTGCCATAGAAATCTCAGAATCTGATTTCCTTCAATTGATACAGATCTGAATTGAACGTATTTCTCAGCCGCGGTGGGTTTCTGTATTTGTAGTTAATCGTTTTCTGCATTTGTGGATGATTTGATGAATGTTTCGGATTTAAATTACCTTTTTGTTAAAACTTTCGGTATTACAAAGTGTTAATGGTAAGGGGCCCTGTGTTTTTGGGCGAAATTAACTTTGCAATCGAGTCTGTAATTCGAAAAGTTCGAGCTTGTCGAGTCGTTCGTGATGAAGCTTCAATGCATGGCAATGCAGTTCTCAACAAAGAAGAAGACCAAGTGTTAGTCGGTTCGTGTAGCCTCAGGTAAACAATCGTTGGGATTTAACTAAGCGATCATTTAGTTCTAGGCGATCGTGTAGTATTTTCTAATCGATCGTTTAGCTAATGCTAAGTGATGAGGTAAATCGTTTACCATATCGCGTAGGCGCTAGAGGTAGGCGATCGTAGTGGGAACATGCGATGCTCGTCGTTTAGTAGAAGGCGCGTGCTAGACGATCGTGTAGTTAGCAAGCTTCATCGCTTAGTTACTACCTATGCGATCGTGCGTATGTGATACGGAGATGCTAGCTAAGCGATCGCTTAGGCGATGGTGTTTCGCGGTATCGTAGTCGTTTAGATGATCATGGAAGGGGGGCGTTTTGCGGAGCGCGCTAAGCAATCGTGTACTTCAGGCTTCGTCGCTTAGTAAAGGTACGCGATCGTGTAGTAATAACTAAACA
>NC_052352.1:29198887-29255757 GCF_009727055.1 Benincasa hispida | reverse complement strand
TTCTAAGTAAGCTAAACCCTAGGTTATAAAATACTCAGTGGGAGGAAGAGGCATATCAGATATGTCTATGATTCCACTCATGTTTCTCCCTGTATGTTCATACCGTGAGATTCATGCTTGGCCTCGAGATGCCCAGGATGCATCCCCTTCGGATGGTGTTTGCAAGTCAATATCAAGGTGGATGAAGAGAGTATTTATAGTAAGTGGGTGAAGGGTGTGTGTCAACATGTCCTATGGTCTCTATCATTGGTTCACACCGTGAGATCATTTTGTATGCCCTCGTGTCGTCTTCAGAGCGTCCCCCTTAGGATGGGTTTTGTGCAGTTGGTCAATATCAAGGTGAACTCCATAAATGGATATGGTCGCTTTAAGTTTTGCCCCAATCGAATTTTTTTTCCTTTGGATTGACCTTTTGGGACAGATCTCTAGGGCTTAAAATAGTGGGTGATACTTATGGGAGATTGTTAAGTAAGTTAATGATCTCTTGGCTAAATCAATGATGGCTTGTCGTTATAGGAACAAGAGTTGTTCTTGTATTAATGACTGGTTAAGAACTTCTCAATTCAGAGGATGGATAATTGACCTCCCTTCGGCGGTTTTTATCTTAAACCTTTGAAGCGTTATTGCGAAACAAAATGTCACACGGGGTTCATGTTAGTTTTGCTAAACCTTATTGGATGTTGTTTTGTTTTACAACAGGTATTTGCTTAAAACCTAATGTAGGTCAATATTTTTTTTCTTTTCAGCAACTCGTTAGTATTTCCGTTTAAAGCTTTTAAAAATGACCGATTATTTACAATAGAAAGAATAATGTGAAACGAATTTCATGGAAAACGACCTCGATCCCACTACTCTCCAAAAGAGGAGACAATACAGTAAATATGATTTATTAGTCTTGGAGACATATCTGGTAGAGAATGATGATTCTGCCTGGATCCTTGATTCAGGTGCTACCAATCATGTCAGTTCCTCTTACCAAGGATTCAGTTCCTGGCAAACGTTGCCATAGGGAGAGATGACTCTTCGATTCTGTACTGGTGAGAATGTTTCAGTTGTTGCTATAAGCAAGCTGAAGTTATTTGCTGACAAGAAACGTTATCTATTATTGGATAATGTTTTTATAGTTCTTCATATTAAAAGGAACTTAATCTCGGTTTCTTGTCTCATTGAACAAGGCTATACCTTCTCCTTTTCGGAGAATAAAATGTTTATTTTCAAGAATGGAATGGAGATTGGTTATGGTTCAATGGCAAATAACTTATATGTACTAAGGCCGTTAGTCATAAAACCCTTGTTTAACACTGAAATGTTCAGTATAGCAACAACAGATAAAAGACCAAAGGTTTCTCCAAAGAAAAACGCCCATCTTTAGCATCTTAGGTTAGATCACATCAGCCTCAATAGGATTGAGAAGTTGGTGAAAAGTGGACTTCTAAAGAGTTTAGAAGAAAACTCCTTATCAGTATGTGAATCATGCCTCGAAGGCAAGATGACCAAACGACCTTTAACTGGAAAAGGTTACAGAGCCAGGGAAGCCTTGGAGCTTGTAGATTTAGACCTCTATGGTCCGATGAATGTTAAAGCTCGAGGTGAGTATGAATATTTCATCTCTTTCATGATTATTTAAGGTTTGGGTATCTTTTCCTAATGCAACATAAGTCTGAAGCCCTTGACAAGTTCAAGGAGTATAAGGCTAAAGTTGAAAACTTGTTAGGTAAGAAGATAAAAACATTACGATCTGATCGTGGTGGAGAGTATATGGACCTCTAATTCCAGAACTATATGATAGAACATGGGATTGCGTCCCAACTCTCGGCCCTTAGTACACCTTAGCAGAATGGTGTATCAGAAAGGAGAAATAGAACCTTGTTGCCATGGTTCGGTCTATGATGAGTTATGCTCATCTTCTAGACTCGTTTTGGGGTTATGCAGTGCAGACTGCATGTTATATCCTGAACAAATTTCCCTCGAAAAGTGTTTCTGAAACACCTTTTGAGTTATGGAGAGGCCGTAAAGGTAGTTTACGCCACTTCAGGATTTGGGGCTATCTGGCACATGTGCTAGCGACTAACCCAAAGAAGTTGGAACCGCGTTCGAAGGTTTGTCTCTTTGTAGGCTACCCCAAGGAAACGAGAGGAGGATACTTCTATGATTCAAGTGAGAACAAAGTGTTTGTTTCCACTAATGCTATCTTCTTGGAAGAAAATCACATGAGGGATCATAAGCCACGAAGTAAGCTTGTTTTACATGAGATCTCAAGTGAGACTGAGATTGCTGAGGGTTCAACAAGAGTTGTTGAACAAGCCGACAGATCAACAAGAGTTGTTGAGATTAGAACATCTAGTCAACCAGCTCAAGAGTTGAGACTGTCTAGACGTATTGAGAGGGTTATGAACCCACCAGATCGTTACATGGGTTTGACTGATGCCCAAAACGTCATTACAAATGATAGGGTTGAGGATCCACTGTCTTTTAAGAAAGAAATGGAGGATGATGACAAAGATGAATGGGTTAAGGCCATGAACCAGGAAATAGAATTTGTATACTTCAATAACGTCTGGGAGCTTGTTGATCCACCTGATGGGGTAAGACCTATTGAGTATAAGTGGATCTATAAGCGAAAGAGAGGTGTAGATGGAAATGTGCAAACCTTTAAGGCTAGACTCGTGGCAAAGGGTTATACCCAGGTTGAGGGAGTTGACTATGAGGAAACTTTCTCATTTGTTGTCATGCTGAAGTCTATTAGGATTCTCCTATCCATAGCCACATTTTGTGCTTATGAAATATAGAAAATTGACGTCAAGGCTGCTTTTCTTAATGATAATCTTGAGAAGACCATCTATATGACTCAACCAGAGGGGTTCGTAGTTCCAGATCAATAGCAAAGAGTTTGCAAGCTTAATAGGTCTATTTATGGGCTAAAACAAGCATCTAGATCTTGAAACATCAGATTTGACACTGCTCGTTTGGCTTTGATCAGAATGTTGATGAGCTTTTTGTTTACAAGAAAACAACTCAGTAGCTTTCCTGATAATGTATGTGGATGATATCTTACTCATTGGGAATGATGTAGGGTATCTGACTGACATTAAGAAGTGGCTAGCTAGCCAGTTCCAAATGAAAGATTTAGGTGAGGCACAGTATGTTCTCAGGATCCAGATTATTCGGGATCACAAGAACAAACGGTTAGCCCTATCTCAGGCATTGTACATTGATCAAATGTTGATCAAGTACAGGATGCAGGATTCCAAGAGGGGTTTATTACCCTTCAGGTATGGAATCATTTTGTCTAAGGATCAATGTCCTAAGACACCTCAAAAAGTTGAGAAAATGAGACAGATTCCCTATGCTTCTGCTATAGGAAGCTTGATGTATGCAATGTTGTATACTAGAACCGACATTTCCTATGCAGTAGAGATTGTCAGTCGGTATCAGTCAAATCCAGGATTTGATCACTGGACGGCGGTCAAGACGATTCTCAAGTATCTTTGGAGAACGAGGGTTTACATGCTTGTGAATGGAGATAAGGATCTGATCCTTACGGAATACAACGTTGCTGATCCCTTTACAAAGGCCCTCATGGCTAAAGCATTCGAGGGTTACCTGGAGAATCTGGGTCTGTGGGACATGCGACATCTTGTCTAGGGCAAGTGGGAGATGATATTGGGGTATGCTCTAGTTTATTGTATATTGAACATTTTTATATTGTATTGTACATTAGTCTCTCGAGTCATTAGGACAAGTGGGAGATTGTTGGAATTGGTGTCCTAATTCTCCCGGAATCTCGCTGTTTTGTAAAGATACACATTATTCAATGAATAAAATAAATGTTATTTAATTCTGGAATTTACTCCTATCCAATCAACAAAGCTCCTTGATTATCTTATGTGAACTTAAACATGTATATGTGATATATAAGTGGATCATACCTTAAGTGATAAAGTAAATAAGTCTGTAGTATAAGGATTAAGGTGGGATACCTGATCCTGGTGACACTATGGATACGATCTTCTTTGTAGAGGTTTGCAAGTGTTGTAAACTACTACAGATGGTAGATCCTGACCATTCATGTGGAGATGTAGAACGAGGGTGTCCTATACAAAAAGTTTGTGTAAGACTTGAACCACGAGATGACTAGACTCTGTATATAACGCCGTTGATACTAGAGACTTACATCTCACCTAAATGACAATAGGTGACACGACCTCAATCCTGAGTGTTTTGGGAACTTTTTCCTTTGAGGGCGGTCCTTTGATTAGTATGGGTGAGAGTGGCTAGATTGCCAACTCAACATGCCTACCTTTTTGGAGACTTGTCCAATCTGGGAGCTGGGAACTCAATCCACAAGATGGAATTCACTCATTTCCCGAAGCAGGGATAAGTAGAGAGATTGCTCCCTTAAGGGCTGATTTCGGGGCTTGAACATAGTGGCCACAACTTCTCTTTGGAAGAAAAGACTCAATCATAGTAGGACTATGACTTATGTTCATTAGAGAGATCAGTGGTACTTAAGGAGAAAGAGGTAACTACAGGGGCATAACGATTGTTGGCCCAGCTGTACTTACGAATGATCTGTGAAGGGTTATCGCACTACTGATTGGTTAAGATGGACACATAATATATCTGTGGTAAGGAGAGTTCAGCTGTCGGTCTTTACTGAAGTGCTTGGCAGTTAACAGATGGTGGATCCTGTGACTAAAGATTTTAGTCAGTTATTCACGTACCGTTGGAGCTTCGAGCTACTGGTTCGTGAGGTCCCCTTGGTAGCTTAATGGATTCAGATGAGGATCAGTTCTTGGTGTTGATTTGAAATATTCAAATTAACAAGTGGTATTTTGATTATATATGATATAATTGGTTTGATGTATGAGACACATCTAGTGGATGATTGATGTAAATAAGATTTACATTAAGTACCATGGAATAGAAAAAGAACTATCGTTAATATGTTTCATGAGATGAAATATTAAAACTATAAGTTATAAATATAGTATGATAAGTTGGTTATCATTTATGTTTATAATAATATTAATTATTGGATAATTAATTCTTTTTCTTTAAATAATCAAAGTAGTGGGTGGTTATTGGATCATGGTAATGTGAGTTTAAAAGAAAAATGGTTTTCTTATTTTCAAAAGAATTTTTTACAAAACGATTGAATTTTTTTTTAGTTTTCTCTCAGCACAAAAGAAACTCACGAAGTCATCAAGTAAATTCGGATTTACTAAACAACGGTTGGGCGAGCTAAACGATCGTGCAGTATTTACTAAACGATCACATAGTTTTGCTATACAATCGCTGGCCTAAAGTAAACGATCGTGTAGAGTCTGTACACGGCAGACCAAGCTAAACGATGAGCTAAACGATCGCATAGCTTTTGCTAGACGATCGCTTAGTTTTATCTAAATGATTGGGCATCGATAGGTCTCCACCATCTCCCACTTGCCCAGTCGTGTACGCAACATTTTTTTCCTCCTTCATCTGCCTCACATCAAGTCCGAACAGAGCCCACCCTCTGGATTCTCACACCGAGAATACCAAGGTCACCTTGTTGGTGGTGTCATACTCAACTCGACACCGTCGAGGTTTTCTGGAGGCCGTTCGTCGTGCTGTGGAAGCCATTTGTGGCCGAGGCGTTCGTTAAGGACGAGCGCGAAGTGTACATGCTGTGTTCCTTGTTGTGTTGCGGTCGTGTAGATCGAGCGTTCATGGCTGCTGTTGTTCGAGCGTTCGTGCGCAACGGAGCGTGGAGACGCTTCTGCCATTGTGCGTAGAGGTTGATCTCTTTATTCATTTGAGTTTATTCATGCTGTAATTTCTCTGTATGAATTGTATAATTGTTTTTTTTAAGTCGACTGTAAATATATGTTCATTCATGATTGTAATTTGGAAGTCTTGTTCTGCTGCTCATGGAAATCTTAGAATCGATTTCCTTTAGCGGTTATCCAATCAATATAGAAATTACAACATGATAACTATAAATGAATAAGGCAAAAGCTACAAACATTTGTAGACTCGTCTCCACGCTCCTTGCTCATGAACGCTCGAACACAACAACCTCGAATGCTCGAACAACACGACTGTAACACTGCATGAACACTTCGCACTCGTCCTCAGCGATTCGCCTTGGTCACGAACTCCCAGCAACACGAACGGCTTCCACAGAACCTCGACAGTGTCGAATTGAGTATGACACTACCAAGAAGGTTACCTTGGTATTCTCGGTGTGAGAATCCAGAGGGTGGGCTCTGGTCGGACTTGGAATGAAGCAGAAGAAGGAGGAATGAACGATCATGTACACGATCTTGCAAGTGGGAGAAGACAGAAATCTATCGCATAGGTCGATGCCCAATCGTTTAGCTAAAGCTAAGCGATCGTCTAGCAAAAGCTAAATGATCGTTTAGCTCAGTTGTCGCCGCCTACAAAAACATTATACGATCGTTTACTAAAACACGCTGTCGCTTAGTAAATCGGTATTTACTTGACAAGCACCCGTGAGTTCCTTTTGCGAGAGAGAAATCTCAACACAATTTTTTGTTTACCTTTTGTAAAAACCTTACTAAAATTAAGAAAACAATTTTCTTTTATCTACGGTTACCATGAACCACCAATAACCTTCCACTTAATTGGTTATTAAAAGAAAAGATTTAATTATCCAATAATTAATATTTTATAATATAAATGATAACCAACTTATCATACTATATTATAACCTATAAATTAATATTTCATCTCATGAAACATATAAACTATAGTTATTTTTCTATTCCATGGTACTTAATGTAAATCTCATTTTACATCAATCCTCTAGTAGATGTATCACATACATCATTATCGATTATATCATATATAATCAAAATACCTCCTGTCAATTTGAACATTTCAAATCAACACCAAGAACTGATCATCAACTAATTCCATTGAGCTACCATGGGACCTTATGGACCTGTAGCTCAAAGCTCCAACGGACGTGAATAACTTACTAAACTCTTTAGTCAGGGAGATCCATCATCTGTTAACTGCCAGACACTCCACTAAAGACCGACAACTGAACTCTCCTTACCACAGATATATTATGTGTTCATCTTAACCAACTAGAAGTGCGACAACCCTTCACATATCGCTTGTAATTATAGCTGGCCAATAACCGTTATGCCCCTATAGTTATATCTAACTCCTTAAGTACCACTAATCCCTCTAATGAACATAAGTCATAATTCTACTATGACAGAGTCTTCTCTTCCAAAGAAAAGCTGTGTCGACTATGTTCAAGCCCAAGAATCTGCCCTTAAGAGAGCAATCTCTCTACTTATCCCTGTTTTGGGAAAGGAGTGAATTCCATCTTGTGGATTGAGTTCCCAGCTCCCAGATCAGACAAGTCCCCAAAAAGGTAAGCATATTGAGTTGGCAATCTGGCCACTCTCACCCATACTAATAAAAAAACCACCCTCAAAGGCAGAAGTTCCCAAAACACTCAGGATTGAGGTCGTGTCACTTATGGTCGTTTAGGTGAGATGTAAGTCTCTAGTATCAACGACGTTATATACAGAGTCTAGTCATCTCGTGGTCCAGGTCTTATACAAACTCTTTGTATAGGACACCCCTGCTCATACATCTCCACATGAATGGTCAGGATATTCCATCTGTAGTAGTTTACAACACTTGCAAACCTCTACCAAGCGGGCCGTATCCGTAGTTTCACTAGGATCAGGTATCCCACCTTAATCCTTATACTACAGACCTATTTAGGTTATCACTTAAGGCATGATCCATTTGTATATCACATATACATGCTTAAGTTCATATAAGATAACCAAAGAGCTTTGTTTATTGGATATGAGTAAATGTCATAATAAAATAACAGTTATTTTATTCATCAAACAATGTGTATCTTTACAAAACAACGAGACTCCGAGAGAATTAGGACACCAATCCCAACAACTTTTACTTTATAACGTTGTTTACTATTAAGATTGACTATTTCAATACGATGAACTAGATAACTCGATTTTAATCCTGAGCTAACTATGAAATCATATTTATTCGAAATTATCCTTTAATCTGCATGGATGAGAGTGGCTCGAGTTCACCAACTCAATAAGCCCTCCATTTTAGGGATAAGATCAGGTAGATAGCTGGGAACATAGTCTTACAAGATGAAATTAACTCCTACCTGATTCTAGGAATAGTAGATAGGTTGTTCTCTTAAGTGTTAACTTCGAGTCTTGAACAAGGGGTCCCACCCCTCTTATTGGCTTGAGAGAGACTCGGTTTGGAGGTTGGAACACAAACCAATTGTTTATTAGAGGATCAGTGAGACTTAAGGAACAAGATGTAATTATAGGGGTAAAATGGTAATTTTGATCCAATTGTAATTACGAACAACCTGTGAAAGATTGACTTACTAGACATTGTTATATCAAGTGGATAGAAATATATTTATTGTGAGGAGAGTACAACTACTGGGCTATAGTGGAGTGTCCCGATAATTAATGAATGTTGGTTAACTAGGTTAAAGAGTTTAACCGATTAATCTCGAATGGTAGAGCTCATGATTTGTAGGTCCATTAGGTCTCTTTGCTAGCTCATATTGGACTAAACCTTAGAACAGTGTGATGAGAGAATTTGAAATTTTCAAATTTGGCTTAAGGAAGTAAGCGTTAATTACAGGTGATATAATTAACGATTTATTGTTTAATTATGAATTGAACAATATGGAGAGATGGAAATATTTAAAATGATTTAAATATTACACATTAAGGATCCATGATCAGGATTGATGTTATTAATTAATTTAATATTTGATATTAAATTAATTAAATTGTTTAATTAATTATTTTAATTAATTTTATAGTTTAATATTTGACATTAAATTATTATTAATTAATTATTAGAATTAATTTTATTTAAAATATTGGTTTTTTAAATTAATTTTATTTGAAATTAAGAAATTTGTTTTTAAAATTGAATTTTAGAAAGTCAATTTTAAATGAATGATGTGTTGGTGGGATTTTCCCACATTTGAACACTTTTAACACCTCAAATCCCATTACATTTAAGCTTGATTTTGCCGTTACTTTATGATGAATTTGGAGTGCATGATTTCTTCTTTACATTTTTTTTTTTTTTTTTTTTTGAGATGGGTTGGAATGGTTGTTCATTGAAACTGAATTTATTATCTAAAAATCCATAACTTCAAACTCTCTCAAACCTTTTTCCTTCAAATTAATGTAATTAAAGTACTTAAGTTCCCAAATGCTTCCACTTGCATGTTCTTAACTCCATCACTTACCAATTTCTGTGTGTTTATTCCTGATTTATTTTATATTACTTCTTATTATCTCTTCCTTTGCCAGACATTAAGTGAGACATTCATATATAGTACAAATAACCACTTCCTAAATTTTCATTCTTCATAAAGAGTATGTAGCTATTTTTTACTTCATAGGTTTCAGTTTTATCAAAATGCCGTATAATCTTCTCAGGAATGTTAATGTTTATTGGAATATTTTTTTTATACAAGCTACACTATTCGCCCATAAATTCATTCAAAAGATTTACATTCCAAACTCGTTTGGTTGAATAAAGTTAGAAACTCGACAGCTTGCTAGAAGGGGGTTAAAGAAAATGGGTTTAAAAGTGCAGGGACAAGGAAGCCAAGGATCAGTGAATATATGGATAGAAGAACCATTACCAATCCTATAGCGTAAACCCTTAATCAATAAATTCCTTCCCAACAAAGACTTTTTCAAATTGTTGATGAATCCATAAGAGAATTAGCTTTCAAAACCGAAGCATTTGAAAAATATAGACTCTTTAAAATCATAGAAACAATAGTGTTTGGATTCTCAATGATTCTTCAAACTTGTTTGACAACTAGAGTTTCCCGGAAATTTAGATCATCAAAAACTTTGGTAAGACACATTTTCCTCCCACTCATCTAATTGATCTTTTATTATTATTATTATTATTATTAAAAATAAGAGTCTCATAATCTTAAGAATGATCGTGTAATATTATAACAAAAATTCTTTCGAATTCTGAACAATCTCAAAATATAAAATCATATTTATGTTTTTCAAAAACTTATTTCTCGTCTCATACTCATATTTTTCCTATTTCATATATTTCCAATAATTTTTTTTTCCTAACCGTATTCTCTCTCCAACATTTCTCGTTATCATTTGTTTAACCTTATATAAATTTTATTTTCCTCTCTCCATTTTTCTCATCACTACAACCTTTTTTTCTCAATCTAAAATTTCTCTTTTTTATTTAACTTTATTTTCTCTACAATTTATCTCTTTCCCTCAAAATTTTATTTCTTTTTTCTAACTAATATTTTATATAGTGTAACTAATATTTTTTCTGAAACACATAAATTTATTCATTTTTTTTTTTCTAAATAAATATTTTTTTCCCTGCCTCTAAATTTACTATGTTTTACTTTTCCATCTAAAACATTTGTATCTATATCTCTAAATTTTTGTTTACCTGTCTTTACATAATTTTCTCTCTCTAAAATCTACCTGACTTTTTAGGACTTATACTAAATTGTTACTATATGCATGCATGAATTTCAAAACAACTCGTTCACGAATTTTAACTAAATCAAATGAGTTTTATTAAATAAATAACTTTTGTAAAGTCTAAATAGATGAAAATCTTTGATTGGGATCCCCTGAAATATAAGTTTAAAATAAATTTCTTGAAGTTTTTTAAATCAAAATTTCAACAATGGAACTCTAAGTTCAAACATCAAGACTAGAATTTAAAACACTAAAACATGAAACACATGAGTGAAAGCATCTCTCCAGTCCCATGGCGCGATCACAAATTTCTTCTACCATTTGTCGATACGTCCTTGCACTTACCTGAAAAACATAACATAAAAAAAGGATGAGTATAAAATACTTAATAAGTAACTTCACTACCAAGATCAGGCTAAGTATCTATGTCCTCTAGATGCCACTCTCCAATGGGTTATGCATAAACCTCTACATTCTATGGGATGGTCATCTAGTGGATAATTGAACCTGTCTTACTGTTGTTGAGATAAACCCACAAACCTCTGGTGAAATCTTGTAGGAGATCACTAACCTCTGGTAAAGTCCCGAAGGAGATCACTAATCTCTAGTGAGTCCTGAAGGAAACACAAATCTCTGGTGAAATCCCGAAGGAGATTACAATCTTTGGTGAATCCGGAAGAAAACACAAAGCTCTGGTGAATCTTGAAGGAAACACAATGAATCTCGAAGGAAACACAAACCTTGGGTGGGTATCTAACTACGGGTAGGGGTAACTATCACTATCATAAATAACATGCATCATAAACTAAAGTCCCACAATCATGTAAATGCATATCATCATGCTCAATATTCCTCTAGCAAATCATATAAAAAATTTAATTCATGCTTGCGCTCCTAACATTTTTTAAAATATAATTAAGATAAGCTTATTTTTTCTCATGCATCTCGATGCAAATAGTCTTAAAATCCTTAAAATTATTCTTAAATTTATCGTCTGGCACAAAAGCGATTCTAATAGTAAGATTACTTACCTCAAATTAAAATTCCAAAATTAATCCAAGAAATCAATCTCCAACAAAAGCTTAAATTAATGTCTCAAACGCTTTGTTTACTCTATATTCCAAATTTCGCTCAAAGATTCAAATCTATATATAAACCATAATTTAAAATTTAAAATCCAATTTCCAACATTTATAACTAATCCAAAAAGTTCTGTAGTCTTAATACTCACCAATTATGCACTCCAAAACTCCAAAACTTGTTGAATAGTACACTAACGACTTTAAAAAACTTGACTTGATGCTCCAAATCTTATAGGTAAATCAAGTTGATCCAAAATTCAATGTGTACTAAAGAACTAATAAAGAAATTGAAAGAAAAATCATCAACAATTCACCAAATAAAAAATCCAGCGAGCGGTAGTGACCGACAGATGCATAATGATGAATAGTTAAAAAAAATATGAAAGTAACAAGAATTTTTCTCTCTAATTGACCTCCCTTTGGAATGAAGTGCATGATTGTATTTATAGAGAAAAATACTCCTAATCCTAAATTATGAATAAGACATTTTCTCTAATTAGAAAATTCATATTTTAATTAATTAGAATATCCACCATCTAATTAATTTAAATTAAATCCAAATTTCTTTTATCAACTCAACTTAAATTAATTATCTTCTCTAATTTTGATCCAAACTCCAAAATTAAAGAGAATAAAATTTAGAATCATAATGTCTCATTTCCTTCTTAAATTTCAAATTCCTTTTAATTTCCAAAATCCTGATTTTTTTTTTCTTTATTTTCAAATATTTATCCAAAATAATAATAATAAAAAATTCTAAATCTCTTATCAAATTAATCTCATCCTTCAATAGTTGAGATCAATTACATCATTCCAAATATTTAATCAATTTAAAAACACTTTTCCCAAAATAAATTAATCCAATTTTTCCTTAAATTGAATTAAAATTCCAATTATTTACAATATCTTTTCAATTAATTATCTTGCCTCCCAAATTAAATTTTTAGTCTTAATTTATTAAAATAACGTCCAAATATTTCAAAATAATTTAATGCAAATTACCTAAAAATTCGGGATGTTATAGCATCTCTCCATTTCTCTCATTTAAAAAACGAAAATAAAATATAGTTTATTAAACAAGTTTGGTTTTCTATTTTTTAGTAACCAAAAAAAAAAACCTATTATCAAATATTTGCAATTTTTGTTATTAAAAAATGAAAAACAAAACAAAAACCAAAAAAAATAAAAGATAAAATCTGGGTCTTAATTAGGCCCATTTAACTTTTAGTTTTAGTTTTTGAAATTAAGCTTATAGACATTATTTCCAACTCCAAATTTCTTTCTTTATACACATGTTGTAAAAAACCAAACCAAAATTTGAAAACTAAAAAAGTAACATTTAAAAACTTGTTTTGTTTTTGGAATTTAGCTAAGAATTCAATCATTGTACTTAAAAAAGATGAAAATCATTATAAGAAATTAGGAGAAAATAGGATTAATTTTCAAAAAAAAAAAAAAAAATGGTTATTAAACAAGGCCTCAACTTTCAAGATTTTATCTATCTGGTTCTTAAATTTTCAAAACGTCTAATACGTTCCACTACCTTCATTTTTGTGATCAATAAATACTGAAACTTTAAACTATGCCTAACATTTAGGTTTCTTAACGTTCAATATTTTTTTTTGTCCAATAATAGCATCTTGATATAATCATTCTTAAAAAATTGATTGATAAATAGGTATAATATTAAAATTTACGTTTAATAAAATGAGTTTATGTTTAGCAGATATACACTTTTTTTCAACATAGGTCAAAGACTTATTAGATACAAAAGTAAAAGTTTTAAAGATATATTAGATAAAATATTGAAAATTTAAGAATATATTAGACCATTTTAAAAGTTTAAGAACTTAATGATCATACGATTAAAAGTTTACGAATGTATTATAAACTTTTTAGATTTATAGAACTTAATGATTATAGGACTAAAAGTTTACAAATGTATTATAAACTTTTTAACATTATGGATGTATTTACATAAAAATAAGAACTCAAGATTTATACACCTTTGAAAATTCAGAGAAAATTTATCACAACACCTAAAAATTTAGGTCATGTGTAGTAACCATTTTGTGTTTTGTTTTTGTTATTGAAAATTAAGCTAATAGACATTAGTTCTATCTCCAAATTTCTTTATTTATTATCTATTTTTAAACAATGGTTTGAAAAACCAAGCCAAATTTTAAAAACTAAAAGAAATAGCTTTTAAAAACTTTTGTTTTTAGATTTTGATTAAAAATTTAATTATTGTACTCATGAAAGATGCAGTTCATTGTAAAAGCGGAGAGAAAATAAATTTAATTTTCAAAAATAAAAAAAATAATAAAAACGATTACCAAGGCCTTAATTACTAAATTTGGAATTTGCTCTTTTAATTAATACAATCACTCCCTATATTTTAGGGACAAAGATTGAATATTAATGTCCTTAAATAAACCTTTTTGAACCCAAGGTTTAAAGAAATAGCACAAATGTAGCACATTGTACAATGAAAATCCATCTATAATCTTCGAGTGGACTACAAGCAAAGCATGGCGTCCCTTCCTTCACCCAGCGCTGTAATCCAACGCCCTCGCTCATGGCGCTTCTCACAATCATCACCCTCCAATGGTAATCTTCCTCTACACTACTCACTACTCATCTTCGCTCTTCTTGTTTTCAATCCTATCTTCTTCCTTCTTCCATTTCAGGACTCCCCATTCCTATCCGCTCAAAACTCCGCGTTTTCTGCTCTGGCAACAACATCAACATTTCCAATCAACAATCCTGGTAAAATCGCCCTGTCTTCATCAATCGTTATCATTTGCTTGTTATCCTGTTTAATTTCAATGTTCAAATGCTCCTTCCTTCTGTTGGTTCTTAGTTATTGGGCGAGCGGAGTTAACAGACGTGAAATTATGCTAGGGATTGGATTGACTGCGTTTTCTTTTCAAGAAGTTGTTTCTAATGCCTTAGCTGAGAGTGGTACCGATTTTCCTTCTTCATCTCGAGCTTGTTCTCAGAGATTACATTATTTATCTCTCTTTGGTATTGTTTTTATTTGAAGATTGAATACGTTCAGTTTACGAGTGATAGTTATGGTTGCTGAGGATTATCGGACGTATACAGATGAAGCGAATAAGTTCAGATTGGCGATTCCTCAAGGTGTGTGGCCTGTGATTCTTGTTTAAAGGAGAATTAGAGAGAGATTAAACTGTGTTAATTAGTTGAACTTGTGTGATTTATGTAGATTGGCAAGTGGGTAATGGTGAACCGAATGGGTTCAAGTCGGTTACGGCGTTTTTTCCTCAAGAAACTTCAAGTTCCAATGGTATTTTCTTACTTCTTTTTTAGATTTTCTTTCACTGGCTTCAGTTTTGAATACTTTGATGGACTGAAATTTGGTTTAGTCAGTGTTGTAATCTCGGGGCTTGGTCCTGATTTCACGAGAATGGAATCCTTTGGCAAGGTTGAAGAATTTGCTGATACGCTGGTATGATTTTCCATATCATTTTGCAGGTTTTGAAATGAAATAAGAAAGCCAAAATTGGATCTCCTTTTGCAGTTTTAAGCCAAAACTGATTCTTTTCTCTTGAAGTTTCTTAAACAGAAAATGACTGCCAAGATTAGACCTCTTCTTTTTGCATTTTCTGTATGGAAAAATGAAAGCCAAAATGGGGTCTCTTCCTCTGCAGTTTTTGAATGGAAATTGGTAGCCTAAATATGGAATTTCCTCTTCTCTTGATATCTCTTTCAGGTGAGCGGACTGGACAGAAGCTGGAAAAGGCCACCAGGTGTGGCGGCGAAACTTATAAACTGTAGATCATCAAAAGGTATGTAGCTGAAGAACAGCCAGTTAACTCTGCATTTACAGAACCATAGTTAAAACTTGATGGATACTTATTTATAATAAACATTGAAAACATGAAACTTACCTGAGAACCATTGTAGATTTTGTCCACTAGTAGTCTTGTTCGGTTAGATACAAACAAAGTTCCACGTTAATTGAGGAATAGAAAGATTTATGGTATATAAGCAATGACAATTATCTTCATTGATCTGAAGCATGTGGAGTGAAACTAAAAGCAATCTCATGTGTGTTTATGTCCAAAGTGAACAATATCTTATCAATGTAGAGATATGTGGAAGGTATGTTGTCCTTAACTATTGGTATCACATTCGTGATCTAAACCTAGCTGTGTGACTGAGAGAAACGTTCAGACTCCGAACAAAGAGAATTATTGAGTCTCGTCTGTGCTCTATTTCGGTGGTTTGCTTCTCTACTTTGATAAGAGTACAAATAAAATCATCTAAAAGATCTCTTTTGTTGTCAATCATACATGGACTTAGATTTGACGAGTCTAAAATTACATAGATCCTTCACATCATAGAGCAATGAGGTTTGATTTGGAAAGAAATTTTTGCAGGGATATATTACATAGAGTACACACTGCAGAATCCAGGTGAAAGCCGCAAACATTTATACTCTGCAATTGGGATGGCATCTAATGGCTGGTACAACAGACTTTACACCATAACAGGACAGGTAGGTTGCTCCATTCTTTTTATTAAGAAATCGACAATTAAAGATGAATAGAAAACGTAAAACAATAAAGAATCAACACAAATTTTTTGATTTACTAACAGTGTATTAATTGCATCTACAGACAAAAGGTGAAAATAGTTTACTAGGAAAAAAAAATTAGATTACAAAGTCAAAGGCAGCAGTAATGTCAGATAGTTTATTGTGCACTTGTCCAAACTTTAGGGCCAAAATCGTAAATAATGCAAATAACATCAAACTCGATCTATGCACCAATGAAATCAAGGTGGTCAATTAACAAAATCCATTATTTTCATGTGAAATCTCAAGTAATATATGTCTAAATGTGTTATTAAAACAATAATTTAATGGTCGACTTATGTTAATATATTTTAGGTTAAAATACTATTTTGGTCTTCGGGACTTATTCCATTTTCGATTATGTACTTCCAAGTGTTCAATTTAGTCTCTATACTTATAATAAGTTTTAAGTTTAATCAAACTTGTAGCTTATAATTGATTTTTTGAAAATCGTTTGATAATCTATTAACCATTTTATTGTCGATTTTGAAAGCATATTCATATAATTATTTTCTTACATAAACGTTGTCATTATTATTTAACCAATTTCGTTAAAAAAAAGAACTATAAGGGACTTGCTTAAGGTTTATTAAAATTTAAGGTTTATTGAAAGTACAAATACTAAAATTAGACATTTGAAAATATATGGATTAATGTTGAACAAATCTAAACAACAAGACCAAAATAACATTTTAAAAATATTTTCTCATGGAAGAACACATTCGAGACTATAATATATTAGGGATAAAATTGGCAATTTATTTCGAAAAAACAACAAAATAGATGCTTTTGTTCGTTTAAGTAAATTCATCTACGTGGATATCATACTTAAAGTCACATGTAGGTCATAATGTTTTTTTAATAGATTCCTTAAGAAAAGGATTTTTTAAAAATAGATTTCAAGTTTTAATTTTGTCAAATGATTGATGATGAATAGCTAGAACAAAAATGATTTTTAATTTGAGAGACTAAAACAACACGTTTAAAAGTTGAATTAAAAAAAAGGAAATTAAAACTCAACCAATAGAAACATTAAAGGGAACAAGATAACATTTAAATATATCAGGAAAAAAATGTATTTTTTCCTTTCTTTTTAATAGTTGCTTTAATGTGTTACACAGTATGCGGATGAAGAATCAGAGAACTATAGTTCAAAAATTGAGAAGGTTAGTGAGATATTTCAAGCATGAATTAATTTTCATATAATCTATTCTTGAGGTTTTCCTTAAAAGATGAGTGTAAATGTTGGTTTTGTAGGTTGTCAATTCCTTCACTTTCATTTGATGATGCTACATAACTGGCTTTCACAACACCATTCATTATGGGGTTAAAGATTTTCCACTTTTCTCCCTCTAATCTTAGTTTTTTTTTTTTTATTATTATTATTATTTTTTTTTTTATCGTTTATTTCGACTCCTACGCTCTGACACTTCAAAATGCTACAAATGTTTCTATATCAATTTAGGTTTATTATTACCAAAACATTAATTAATTAATTAATTTAAAATTAAGGTAAGAAAGCCAACAATTTCCTCTTTTTGGATTTTTTTTTTTTCTTCTCCATTTGTTTTTATTTTCACCTTTGGTTTTTCAGATTTTCCTCATTCTCTCACTTTCGGATTTCCTTCATCCATTTTTCCAGTCTCTTATATATTGAGTATATTGATTCATTTTTTTCCTATTATGTTTTTATTTTCACAATTTATATTGTATATACATGTTTCTCATTTTTGTAAGTATGTTTAATTTTTATATATATATATATCATGTATCACTGTATTCTCATTTGTGCATACATAAATATGTTATCGTATATTTATATATTTGTGATTGATTCTAACAATACTAGTACCTGAAAATTAGGAAATAATTAGGATAATTAAAATGTAGATTAAAAATCACTTTTATACTTTAAACTTTCATGAAGTAATAATTTAGTTCCTGAATTTTGATTTGTAACGATTTAGTTCTTGAACTTTCAATTTTGTAAACAATTTAGTCCCTAAATTTTATTATGTAACAATTTAATCCATGGATTTTCAAATTTGTAACAATTTGGTCTTCTAATGTAGAAATTAGTGTTAAGATTTAATGAGATTTCTTGCATATATAAATTGATAAACTAATTAAAGACTCAATATTTTTTATAAAATACAAAATCATAAAATAATAAAAATGGACATCTAATTTTGATAAATTTTTTAATGTTAGGGACTAAATTGTTATGAACTTAAAAGTAAAATGATTCAATGTTACATACTAAAGTTCAAGATTAAATTGTTACAATATTGAAAGTACATGGATTAAATTGTTACAAGCCAAATTTAGAGACTAAATTGTTATTTTCATGAAAATTTAGGAACTGAAAGTGTTTTTTAACTTTGAAATAAGCTTATATATATTTCAAAATTTAAAATTTAATATGGAAAAAAGACCTTGTATGTAAACTGTGCACTATATTTTCATACAATAGCAATAACATATACAAAAAAGTTACTCCTGTAAATATTGTATACAGGTTTGTGATTGATTCAAACGATGCTATACAATAGAAGATTAGAGCATAATTATGAAAACAATCAAATACAATTCTTTAGTGTTCTCAAATTATTTATATAAACTTTGTATTCATCTGAAAGTTGAAAATAAAATTTGGAAATAAATTCTTATTCGTATTTTTGTTGTTGGTGGTCCATCAAACAAAAGAGAAAACATAGATGCAATTAGGTTGCACCAATCTCTTATGTAATCCAGCTAACATCTAATCAAATTGTGTTGGCGTGGCACATCTTTTCTAAAATGTTTTTTTTTTTTTGAAAAAATTGTGTTAGTAAAAGAAATGAAGGGTATGGGGATGTACCTAATCATTCCCCTTTAGCAAAATCTCATTGATCGTCAACACATGGAAAGTGTTTTTTGTTTGAATATTGCTTTAGCCTTTGTACTTTATGTTTTGGTTCATTTTGGTCCTTGTGTCTATATAATTTTAACTTTAGTTCATTTTGGTCTTTATACATTCAATTTTGGTTCATTTTGGTCATTGGGCTTTTATAAATTGACTATATTAGTCCCTTCATTTTAAGTTTTATTTCATTTTTAAGAGATCAAAGTTGTTACTTTTTGAAAGTTGAAGAAGCAAAGTGAGCTAAAGTTGAAAGTACAAGAACCAAAGATATAGAGATTCAAATAAATCAAAGTAAAAAGTATAGGGACTAAAACGAATATTTTGAAAGTACGAGAATCAAAATAAACCAAAACTAAAAGGACAACGACCAAGATAGAGTTTAAACATTTTTTTTTTAAAAAAAGAACTCTTTCGTATGCAAACCCCTTAAAAAATTTCATAAGTCACTGCATCTATGTTTCTTCATTTTCGTCTTCATCGGTGACTGAGATTGATTTTCTGCTCGAATGTCATGGTTAGGATAGTTGCACCATAGATGGCAAGGAAGGGAATAATCAAGTTACTTGGTACAAAAATTTCGGGGTTAATTGGATAAAAAGGCTGTTTTTTTTTTTTAAAAAAAAAAAAAAAAAAAAAATTGGGGAAAAGGGGTTGTTTCAAAATTATTTAGAGTAATGGGGTTCTTTTTTTATCCTTTAGTTCATTTCACCTTTTTATTTTTATTTTTTATTTTTCCTTTTTTCATCTTTTCCAGTTAACTTCCGTTAGACCCCTATCATTTCTTTTTTTCTTTTTCTTTTTCTTTTTTTTTTTTAATTTCTTTTTATTAACCGTTTTGTTTACCTCTTTTCCTTTTCCTTTAAACCATTTTTTCGTTCTACTCAGATTGTGGAAGGTTGTTTTTTTACGAGAAAAATATATTGGTCTCTAAATTTTGAATATAATTTCTATTTAGTCCATATATTTCAAAATGTTTTAGTACATTTTCTATTTAGTCCATATATTTCAAAATATTTTAGTACATTTTCTTGTGGTAAGACAAGAAAGTATTTGGACATACTCCTACTCCCGGTTGCAATCTATATCCAAATGCTTTCTTGTCTTACCACAAAGAAATCCTTAGATTTGATGAAAGCAGGCAAAGTACATTCTTAGATTGGCAATGAAAAAAAGAAGAGAGATGCTAGGGTTAGAGAAGAAAATATAATATTCTCCTCTTATTACCTTTAAAAATTATCAATGCATTAATTCTCAAATATGAATAAAATACTTCAAATATCGGTTTTACAAAATAGACTATTAGAATAAATACATGGATGATTTTCAAAAGAAATTCTATCTAAGAATCTAAATTGATTCATTTATAAAAGTTTAGGAACTTCATTAATACAATTATAACTTTCACACGTAATTTTTTTCTAAAAGGAACGTAATAAAATGTGTAAATTTATATGTTTATATAAAAAGCTTAGGGTTTAAATTGATACACCTAAAACATAGGGATATAAGTTGATATTTTTCCATTATTTTTTAAAGCTCTAATAAGTAAATTGAACCCTAACTTTTATTAAAAAAAAGCTAACTCATTTGCTCATTTATGTGAGAAATAGGAAGTTTGGACATATTTTTAAATATGAGTTAAATGTTATGAGTATCCATATATTTTTTTCACTTTAGACGAGGATAAGTCACATGAAGCCATAACCAATTACTCCCTCATTTCCTCAACGCGGATGAGAGGAGGATACAAGTAGGAAAGATATTTTTTTAAAAAAAAGCAGCCTTGAGAGGATACGAAAGCTGCAATAGCATGGACAATTTTGTTCCTCTTTAGAGATATGACAAAAATGCAAAATGGTAATAGAGTTCGTAACAAAAACAATGTCCTCAATAATGACCTCAATATCAACTATAGAGTTCTCTTTCCTGATAAGCAGATTAATAACTTCAAGAGTACTGGATTCCACCTCTCGCAGTGGACTTGTCCCTGACCTGAACATTCTGGCTTGACTACGGAAAGACCTTTCAGAATAGCTTCGGCTTCTAACATGTTTACGCTTCAGTCTTTGCAAAAACTTTTATAACTATTCAGGATCGATCGACCAACATGATCACAAACAATCCACCTGAACCCATCCAAACCCTTCTCCTTTGATTAAGTCGCGTCAGCAATCAGCTTCCAACGACCCTCTTTAGGTGGAGACCAATAGGGACAAATGATGATGGAAGGGGAAGAGGTAGGCATTGAAAGAGCACAACTAGCCCCTACACACTGCCCTCACCCACAAGATTCAAGCACATGGCCTCATACTATATTAAATCACCCATTAATTCAAAACTTTTTTTTTTCTTTTGATGATATTACTAAAAATGGGAAGGATATCCTTGATGATTTTCCATACAGTCCATCAATTCAAAACTTAAAGCTTATAAATTGTAATAAATTTAATTATATAAATACTTGAACAGTTGAAGTTGATCATTCTTTCCAACTAAGTGTGGGCTTTTTCAGATCTACCAGTCCAAGGTTGGTGACATTTGGTAGAAAGTTCATATCTCCATGAAATGGCCAGTTTGGCAACCAATGAAGCTCTCTCCTTTTCTTTTCTTCCCCACCCATCATTTGGCAGCTAGATCCACTCATGGGTTTTGAATTATTTGATAAACAAAACAAGATAGACCCACTCGCCTACCCCTAACATGCTTCCCATTCTCAATTCTCATCAACAAACCTTTTTGTTGGCTGTGAACAAGTTTTAAATTAACAAGGAATATATCTTGCACTCTTTTCTCATGGGTGCCCAATTGTTTACTCACTCACATTGCTGTTTAAATATGTGGGTTCTTGCAATTCTTTTGTAGGCTCATAAGCTGTTTGATAAAATGCCCGAGAGACCAGAACTTGAGTTTCCTCCATCCAACAGGCACAGATGGAGATAGGAAGAGTGAGCCATGCTGGAGAGGCAGGGCACATGCTAGATTTACCAGCAAGATGGAAAGTCTTAGCATGTGCCCTTCTTCTCCAACTTGGATTCTCTTCCTTCTGAAAACAGCATCAATAACTTAAGCGAGCCTCAACCTCTAATAAAGGGTAACCGTGTTGTATTTATTATTTGTTTTAACTAGAATGCTTGAGATGGTGTTCAGTTCAGTGCATAGTTCACTTAAGTATAGCTCATGCTGGAAACGATAGGAAATTGAGGAATGGTAATGAATTGTGTTCATTGGTTTGGTTTCTGGTTTAATTGATGACTCACTAGTATAATGAGCCTTGTCACTGTTGTCTACCTGGTTTGAACTTTGAACACTTCTTTTTTGATTCAGTATATGTTTTAGTTATCTGTGTGTTGGGTTAGAATGTAGAGAAGTTTACAGAAAGAAGTAGTTTTAAATGTGTTATTGATCTATATGTCAGCCAGTTGTCGATAAAAATGACCAAACTCTTGATATCAGAGAGATTAAAGTCACTTTAAATGTATAATTTACTGTGTCGTACAATTTACAAACTTTGAATGTGCTGTGCTTGATTAACAACGGTCGAATCTGCTCTCTAAAGCTGTTGCAGCAGACTCCACATGTAAAAGCAAACAGGAATAGACTTTCTGCTTTAGCCTGTCAATGGCTTCCCTTGAGCCATTATCTCCTGAACTCAAATTTCCTTTTAACTTGTCCAACCATTCATTTGCTTGCTTGAGTTGTGATAAGGCAACAGCAATATGGTTGCCCGCCTCCGTTTGTTGCCCTGCATTGTTCCGGCCTTTCTTGTCCTGGTTTCCTATTCGAAACCCACTATCCAATGCTTCCTCCAAAAAATTCAAAAACCATGATGTCGATTCCTTTAGCAAAACATCTCTTAGTAATTTTATCTCCTTTGCACCATCTCCTCTGGCCCATTCTTGTTTTTCGCTCTCTCTTAATTCAATAGGTGCCTTTGCAGGCTTTGATGAAGCACTCTTTGACAGGAATAACGAGGAAACTTTTGTAGACTTATTTGCTTCTGGCAGAGATGAGTTTGCAGTCAAAAGAAGTGACTTGTCCTTGACTCCATCCTTGGAATTTGTTTCGGAGATTAGCTGCTGCAGTGTGAAGAACTTGGTGAGAGGGAGTTGGGGATTCTCAGGTGAGGCTGATGAGCACAGATCAGCAAACACACTGAAAAAAATGATGGAAATAAGATTAATTTGTATGAAATGCTTGACTTTTTCAAAATTTAAATCCTAACAATGTACCTGAGACATTTGATCAAGGATGCGGCAGCAATTGCCTCTTTTTGAGCCTCTATTGCAACCACAGAGGCTATATTTTTCCTTCTAACCATCCCCTTGAAAAATCAAAAGTTCACATATACTCAACTTTCGAGCATCGGTTAAATGCATAATGCAGAAATGAAAAGGCTAATAACATGGAAAGAGAAAAGGGATGCATACTTTTCCAGTCTTTAAAAGATTAGTAGGCAAGGAGGCCCATGAAATTGTGTCGGATGAATGAGTTTTATCTTTTCTGTTCGATAAGCAATTCACATTCAAATTTTCTTGCTTAGATGAAATGCCTTTTGCAGGGATGCTCTTAGACCATGCAGAGGCCTCCTTGACACTGAACTGAAAGGCTTCTGCCTTTGAAGAAACCTCATCGAGCCGGTTTTGCAGGTTTGCTGCTTGCACCTATCAGTGAAGCATAAAATGAGAAAAATCTTTTCTAAGATTGGAATAAACCATGTTAATTCAATATTATTTGTCTATGTGCATCAATGAAATAATACGGTGTTCTAGTCAAATTTTTACTTCTTAAACCGAAAAAACGGGACTGAAGTTATTATTCTTAGATCGAGCTCCTTAGTTCTTAGGAACTTACAAAAAAAGGGGGGAAAAAAAGTGTCATGGTTAGTGTGAGATAGACTTGTACCTGACCTTTAAGGTCGTTGGACTTTCCTTTCACTGGTCCTACTACAACCTTCTTACCTGCTTCACCATCCTCATTTTCATTGCTCCTCCCAACTGCACTTGAATCAAATCTACCACTTCTAGAATTCAATGACAAAACACCTTGCATATACCGCGATGAAACATTTGTCTTCTCCTCTTTGATCACAACTTTATGTCTCATGCTCTCATTTTTTGCTTCTGACATCTCCTTTGATTTAGCTCCACGTTTTCCTTCTTGATCACTCTGGATTGGCCTCTCTGATGGCTCCATTATTTGCATGAGATCCTTCGGAGTCCCGATGAAAGGTTGTCGTCCAGGAACTGGTCTAATTCCGACAAGAACTGGAACTGGAGTTCCAGCTTCCATTTTATCAACATAGAAGAATTGGCCAAGTTGTAACTTGTTGTTCAAGATCAACTCATTATCTTGCCTAGACAATGAGACATAAGTTGAATGTGAAGAATCCGAAACTTTTATAAAGAAGCCTTGATTAGGCCACAGTTCTAATCCATTTAAAGCAGGTACAATGCTGATAACTTGTAATAGCACTGATCTATATTCTCCTCTGACCTTCACATTGGAGTTCATACTCTGTAGAAGTTTAAGCAATACTCCTGGTATAAGTGACGCCATTCCAAGACTCCGTCGTTTTTTACTATGAAACCATAACATTCACCTCATCCAAGTACAGAAATAGATATGGGCAAAGTCCAAATACAGAACCAAGAATAACAAAAGTAGCTAAAAGGGAGAGTTTTCTGTCAAAAGGAAAGAAAACTAAATCTTACATGAACACTTGAGTCACGGAAATTTTACAAGAGTAATGTTTCTGTTTGCTGAAGGTTGAAGTAGGAATAAATCCTTCAACTTTGCATGCTTGGCAAGTAAACATCAACCTCTCTTGGCTTAAAAGCAAAGTAAGAATGTTTACCAAATGGTTGTGGCCCTTCTTCTATGGTGAAATGTCATATCTGCCCCCCTTGTAGGAGGGTTAGTTGAAGCTTGAGATGGCTGTTTCAGTTGGGGTTAAAATGGCAAATTTACGTAGGTATCTTCTTCATTACTTTACTCATATCAATTAACAGGTCGGGAAGCCATTGTCAAAAGGTGAAGCCATTGAGATGTCACTTTCTAGTCCATCAAAAAATTTACAAGTCATAAATTCTTTCTCCACCAGAATAGAAAAGAAAATCTAACATAAAGTTATTTGTTTCCAATAAATCTTGTGGTTTATGATCCAAGAAAATTAATTTTTTTACTTCGTTTAAAACAAAGATTTTTATTTTTTGAGATGAACGTATTTAAATTGAGTTGGGATGATACCCAAAAAAGAAAAGTTAAAAGTGTTTACTAACATCGACTTTTAATTATTATTTTTTAGTTGAATATTAGAATACGATAAAGTTAAAATAAGGAATCAATATCCTAGAGAAAACTTATTAATGTAAACAAATATTCTAAATGACCTGACTTAATTATACATCGATATCAATATTTCACTCATAATCTGTAACATTGTTAACCTCAACATTATATCGAAATCGATATTTTAATCCTTGAACTAAAGAACATTAAACTAATCGCAGTGTCTAATTGAACTATGTTAATTAATTTTATTCAAAATTCAATCATCATTTGACATAATCCAACATTGATTAAACATATCCAACTAATTAATTTCTCTAAATAATTGGCAATGGAGTACTTTTAAAGCAACCAATAAGAATCTATTTTACAATAATCAACGATACAATATTATAGTGTAGATAAATGTTTATCACAATTAATTGACTAAAAAGGCATAGGTCAAATCCAGGCTTCCCCATATCCACAAATATTATTTTAGACTGCAAGACATGTTAACAACACTGTAGAAAGTCAAAAATTCAGTAAGAAGTCGAGGGCAAATTCCAATCATCCCAAATCTTCTTCCTTGGCACTTAGGAAGTCACTTTATGATCATTTTAATGCCATAATGACCCCAATGCTTGTTTGGAATCCATTAGAAAATCTGAAGCTTATTAATAAACAAACATATAAACAATGGCTTAAAAATTCAATTTATTGCCAAATGGATCCCACCAGCTGAATCACCTGTAAAAACTATCATTTAGTGCCACAAGAAGAAACAAACTTGTGCATCACAGCCAAAAAGAATAATTAAAAAAAGGAAAAAAAGGGAATAGCCAAGGAAAAACCAAGAGCAATGACTATTTTCCATCTCTCATCATCCCAAAACTTTGCAGCAAGGAAGTCATTTTATGGTCCTTTCATGGCATCATATCACAATAATGGTTGAGATAAATCCTAAAACTTCCATCCAATGTTTGGAATCCATTGGCAAATTCCCTTCAACCTTCCCCCCAAACAGAAGAAAACAGAACAAGCTAATAATGAAGGGAAAGAAAAATAATGTTACCACAACAAACACAATGAATAAACAGAATGTTTCCAAAGCCTAAACATGATCCAAACACTGAAGGAAGAACTAAAAACTTTACATCCTCCGATGCAGCCAATCCCAATCTGCCACGCCAGCGAGGGGTATTAAAATGAAAAATCAGCAATTGATCTTCCTGATAGAACCTGAAGCTGCTTCGTTGTTATGAAGTCAGTCAGGCCTTGAAAGAAATCCAAATTTATGGAAATTACAATAAATCCTAACTAATTTATGCACATGAACTTATGAAATCATATATTAGTACCAGATGATGATAGACCCATGACCACACAAAGCACCAGAGACTTCCTATACACCCAAAATGCTGGGAGTTTACTATAAAAGAATCATATGTTGATTCTAATTTTGACTTCTTTTTACACGTTTTTATTCCTAAATAGATGCTTAAAACCGATTTAAGCACCCATCAATCAATCCACGACTACCGGCCGCGAGAGCGTTGGTAGTGTATAAAAGTTTATAAACACTGGGGAAGAAGAAGAAAGGTATTAGAGAAAGAGCAGCCGCATCTCCCATATTCCTTCTCCACCATCTGGAGCGACTCAAGACCATCTGACGTCTCTGGTGAGCATGACTATGACCTGCAGTTAAGTAAGAGAACTTTAAAATCAACTGCAAACAATGGGAAGCAATATCTGTTCAAGTTTACAAGTCAATCAATATTCAATATCCAAAAAATAAACATCAGGTGGGTGGGCGGTGGAGGGAAGGGGGGTTGGGTTGGAAATCTTACACATCAACCTCAGGCCAACAAGATATTCTAATAACTTAAATTAAAGAAAGTGAACCGGACACAAGACTATTCAACACAGACAAGAAAATATTAATCAAAATAATTTCTAATTCGCAGGTCATATTGCAAGATGTTCCAGAAGAAAACTCACAAGGTCAACATGATAAAAAGATACCATCTATAACTGTAAGCTCGAACAAAATTGCTAAGAGGAAATAAGAAAGAAGGAAAGAAGACGAAGGAGGGGGAAGTAATTAAGAAACTATCAGGAACTCTCAATATTAATATCATATTAATCAAAATAATTTCTAATTTGCAGGTCATATTGCAACATATTCCATAAGAAAACTCATAAGGCAAAAACATGATAAAAAGATAAAAATGGAAAGAATACGAGGGGAAAGTTATTAAGGGGGTACTTAGGGCGTTGAGTTTGTTTGTATAGTCTATGGGTTATAATAGTCTGTAGCTAATAATAGTTTGTGTTTAGGGTGCAAACTATTTTAGTTTGGGTAGAAAATAGTAAACATTGTAATAAAGGGAGTAAGAGGGGATGAGTAGGAAATAGTAAACACTATAACAAAGAGGGATTTGAAATAGTAATACTATAGTTAATTGTAGATTATAATAGCTGGAAACACCAACTATTATAATTGGAGCCCCAAACATTGAATGAGCTAAAATAGCCCATTTCACCCACTTGAAGTTGGAAGCCCAACCCCCCCCCAAAAAAAAAAAACAAAAAAATCTATCACGAACTCTCAATATTTTTCCCTAAAGGAAATAACTATTCATGTCTGGACAAAAAATCTACAGAGAGCAATAACATTGTCCTGCAAGCATCAGGACAAAACGTTGAATTCAATCTCCCTTTCCTAATTATTTGGAACCTCTGGGCACAAGTTTTAATTCCTATTGATCATAATACTCGATCAATAATGGACACGAGTTTTTCTTCCTATTTTCAATGATGGACATCACTTCAAGATTTCCTCAATAATCCCCAAAACTCAAGGGCACAGAAATGATCGAGGCATCTTTCCAGCCATCTTTCATCTCCACTTCCACTCAGCAACCTAGAGAATATATTTGAAAAAAAATAAAAGCATTCTAGTTCATAAATTAATTTCAAATAATATTGCTTTTATAACTTTACTTTCTTGTAGATATATTGCCTAGACTATATAGTACATCATACCAAACACAGTCATGTTTCTCTCTCTCTCCCTCTCTAATATTCATGAGTGCCCAACCCAGCTTGCATGTACCTGGACTATTCTCATGAAACAACCACCTGACTCTACTGCATTTGGTTGCCAAGGTAACTCGTAAAAATATTTAAATTCTAAGTAGGTGGCCACCAATGTGTAGAACCTATTCCCTCAAATAAACCCTATTATTTTTTAGATAGATCTAAACCTTTATTATTTACATGATCCTTATTGATCACTATGCTAATTTATAGTCGTTTACAAGTTCAGGCGTCCTACACACTCATTCTTATGAGTATCCAAACACATCTTTAATTGTACCAACCTCATTTCTCCACCACCCCGCTTTAACTTAAAACCAGAGAATTGTGGCTACCAATCCTTTAGACCCCCCACAGATTAGTTCTCTTTGCCAAGGAGTTATATTCAAGAATACACCATACCGTTCTGCTATAAACCTATATGAAATAAGATATGACGGAAAAGAAATCATCACAAATATTTTGCCATAAGCTTTCCTTTTTTTTTTTTTAATTTTGAATGAGAGTTTTGCCATAAGTTTCAAATAGTTGTTATCCTGATGATGATCACATGTGAAAATTGTCGAAAAAGCTATGCAGTGAACATAAGTCTACCTCTAGAATGCATGATAAATTATTTGCAAGGCTAGATCCGAAGCCCGCCACTCAAGTAGCAGATCCGCTGCTCTAAGTCCTGCTGCAATCTATCGATACCTATTAATGTAGTTAAATTGCAGGCAGTTAGAGACAGCTGATGATAAAGAGAGGAAGGACAGTTTCAAATATTAATTATTAACTACAAAAGTTGGAGTTTACCTGATCAACTCCTCATCCAGATGTTTGGTCAGAACCGCTACCTTGTACAAACTGAGAAGGAGAATGAACAACGAACTGTGGCTGTGCTGCAACAGGTGCTGGAATACCTGATGAAACAAACACGTTTTCCTAATCAAGCATGTCTTAACATCTCAAACCATATTATTTTAGTTTTCCCCATTCTACATCAGATTATCAAAAACATGGTACATGTAAAACAAACAGAAATGTGACCTAAATTGTATTAAGCAACAGAGATATCTCAATACATTATATCTTCTTTGTTCTGTAGTAAAACAAATTTTTTCTAATCACTTGCCCCCATGGATCCTTGTTCAGTTGTCCTTCAGTTACGAATTTCAATATCCCCATGATGACCTTTCCTTCTGTTGCACTTTCATTCCTTTTGAATGAAAGAAGTTTTCGCAGCAAAAAAACAAAAAAACAAAAACAGAAACAAATCTTTACTGTCCCCAGAAGATATCCAGTTTTGAGTCCACTGTCTTTACTGGATGGGTGCCATTTCAAAGCAGAGAAGTTTTGACCCTTCAGAGTACTAACAAATCTTAGTCATCACATAACTAAGTGAATGCAATGATCGAACGTGAGTTTACCAACATTTTCTAGATTTTTAACAAAAGGGAAAGATAAATGAAAGAATGAAACAAAAGAATGGCCTTGAGAAAAAGATCAAAGGACCAAACCAATGGAGAAACTAAAAAAGATTACATAAAGACACAAAAGAGATCCAATTGATGATAATAAAATAAAAAATTCAAAGAAAAATACCTAAAAAGACTAGTCAAAACTCATATTGCTCAATGTTGTAATCAAGAGTAATCTGCATACAAAGCAAAATACCTGAAGGATATGGTGCCTGAATAGTAGGCATTGGAGAAGAAGTTAATGCATTGACATTAGGACCACTAAACTGCACGATCTGAGGACTTGGCATTGCATATCCATGCAATGCTCCATACCCATGACCACCAGGCACTGTTTGACCTAATTGTCCATAATGATAAATAGTAGGGCTTGCTGACCCAGGCACCCCATAGATCTGCAGGTATTGCTGACCCACAAAAGGGTTATATCCACCCTAGGAAAAGGATACAAGACACAAAATCAAAACCACTGAGCATATTATGCTAGAACCACACAGAAAATCAAAACCGAGCATATTATGCTAGAACTATCAAAAACCTAGAGAAACTTTTGAAGATACCCAGCATATCACCCTTCCCTACGTCCACCCTCAAAACACAAAATTGCAGACTTTGTAAATATAACAATAGTGATACCTGCGGGTAGACATACTCAGGTCCATAAGTAGCATAACTGCATAGAAAACAAATGATTGAAAATACTTAAAATATTTCCAGGAGATAATATTATGAAAGCAGAAATTTAGATAGTAGCATAAACTGAAACAATGCAAACTTAACAGGAGGAAATCATTTTCAACCCATAGTCCATTGTAATACCAGAATTGGTATGCCAACTAACTAGCGACCAGGGTAGTCGAATCCTACCAACTTGACTTCTAACATAAACTGTAAAATGCAAGTGATAACAAGATATGAAACTTCTCCAATAATACTAGCCATGCTTCCTCCCATTCAACTACATTAGTCATGGCACATATCCTCAAATAACTTCTATGGTATTCCTGCAATTACCAATCACACTGTGTCACATCACTGATCAGGTATAATCCTGATTTCTAGGAGGTGACAGAGAAACATATCCTAAAGAATGTTGCATGTAGTGATTGGTAATATACCTCTTGTGACTTTAAAGATAAATACTAGAAGAAGAAGAGGAAGAAGAAGAAGATATCATTCATTTATTATAAAACTTGATGACAATCAGAAAAGGATAAAAAATTCTCATAATTTCGAATTTATGAAAGCAAACCAAGCCCCACAAAGTCATACTACAAGATGTAAAGCTCGTGATATAGCAATGCAAAACGTAAGAGGTCAGTGTTAGACAAATAATAAATTTTGAATGTATTGGCAGGCTTGGATGCACAAAGAGGAACCTCGGGGACATACCCATAAGGAGGATATGCAAGTCCCTGTTGATAAGCATAGGAAACCGGTTGTTGATATCCAAAATTTCCAATATAAGCTCCCCTGTTGGGTTGCATGCCTCCCACATATACTGCAGGCTGTCTTAAACGTCCTGTAAGAAACAGTAGTGTAGAAGCAAAGACTGATCAATCCAGAGCTTCCAAAGACTCGAAACAGGAATTTGTGACCATAAATTCCTTTGGACAAAATGCATATACAAGGAAAAATCCTCGATCATACAAAAACACATGACAGGAACTAACAATACGATTTGCTAACCACTAAAAGATCAAAAAAGGAAATAATACCATAAGATATAGGTGGACGAGGCCGGCCAAGTGAAGCCAGATTACAATTTGCTCGCCTGCCATCAATAATTGGAGTAGGGTCTGCGCAAGCTCTTCGAGCAGACTCTGGATCCCGGAAGGTCACCTAAAACCCTCCATGTAAACAGGAACAAACGTTCAGGTCATTCCAATGTCAGCAATATAGATATTAATGATCAAACAATTAGATACGACTAGCTTGCTAGAAGAAAAAAAAAGTGTCAAAACGAATGTTCTTAGGCTATTACTTTTAGAAAGTAGCAATAAAAGTATAAAGTTAACAAAAACCCATTAAAGTAAAAACCATTAATACTCACGAAACCATATCCTTTGGATCTCCCTGTATTCTTATCCGTTATAACAACAGCCTCAAGAATCTCCCCAAACTGCTCAAAGTAGCGCCTCATAGTCTCGCTCTGAGTCTCCCAAGCCAACCCACCAACAAAGACCTTGGTGTAAGTGGTATCACCAAAGGGAGAGTTCAAGAACCCAGAACTCGAACTTGATCCAGATATCGAACTAGGACCCGGACCATGCTGATAAGCCATTATTAATGGAGAAACTTAAGAAGAAAACAAACTAAGAGACAAAGAATTGAACCCCAAAGATACAATATTTTAACAAAGAGACGGAGAGTAAGTAGGACTGGATCAAGTGGAAGAGAAAGAGGAGGATTAGAGAGGAACCCACATAGCAAAAGCAAACCCCTAGGAAAACCCAGATAGAATCAGGAGGAAATTGAAAAGAATTGAAGAGGGAAGAAAAGGGTAGGAGAGGAGTGATGAAGAGAAAGAGGGAAAAGGGAAAGGAAGGCAGAAAAGGAAGGATCAAACCCAATAAGAGTGATCATAATTAGAAAGGGAAACCCTAGAAATGAGTTGAGAAAGAAAGGATGGGCCAAAGAGGAACAGGGGAGAGGGGAAGAGAGGAGGTCGGTGATGAGGGGAAAGAGAGAAAGAGAGAGAGAGAGAGAGATCTAGGGAGCGTAGGAAGAGGATGGAATTGTACGGGGGAAAAGTGGGAAGAGGGAAAGAGAATCTGGAAGAAGGAGTATATTTATGATCATAATAATGGAGAATACAAATACGAAGGTGGAGGAGGGGGAGAGGACGGCGGCGCCGGAGAGAGAGGGGAGGGGGAGGCGGCGGAGGGCGGCGGAGGAAAACAAGGGAAAGGGAAAGGAAAGGAGAAGGAAAGGGTTTAGAATTTCGTTTTTCATGGCTGTTGTTAGTACTTTGTGCTTTCTTTTGTTTGATTGACGGACCCTCGAGTTTTACGGGATTTCCATTCAGATACTCCCAATCTCGCACCCTACAGTTTTCTCTCTCTCTCTCTCTTTCTTTTTTCTTCTTTTTTTCTGTTTTTCAAATTTATAAAAGCTTTAACCTTTTTCAAATATAAAATAGTTTTTTAGATACATATCCGTTCATTCATATTTCAATCTCAGAAATGCTGATGTCTTCATTTTACCAATGTAAAAACAAAAATACCTATAAAATATTAATCTTCGATGAATATTTTTTGAAAAATTATAATACCGAAATTTAATATATATATATATATATATATATATATTAAAATTAGTAAATAAATTGAACCAATTTACACACAAAGTGATATTTTGTTGATTATTTTATTATGGTTCGTGAATTTTTCTACCATCTAATGTGAATGTCGATTCCTCGTCGATATTGAACTAATGGAATATGTGAAAATATCGAGATGTCGACAAAAAATTAATGTCATCATTTCTACACGTATTAGACTTCAGGTTGATACACTAAATCAATATTTTAAGCATACAAATCAATAGTTAAAGGTGAAATCTGATTAGTAATGGAATAATAGATAATAGCAACTAAAAAATAAATATGAAATGAATATTTTATTAATAAAGTTTATCTCATATAATAGAAAATCAAATACAAGATTCAATGGAAGATGACGATTTTTTTAGTAAAGTAAAATGATGACTAAAGTACTAATTAGGAATTAATATAATCTATTTGACATTTGCTTCTAAGTCATCGTATGTTTAAAACTTTTAACATAAGTGGAAGTATGTCACACATGAGTATCAGTGATACAAATAGGAGTAGATCTTGGATCAAACTAGAGATGTTCATGGGGTGGGTTCGAGATGAGACACGCCTCCAAATTTAATCCACATTTCCTTGAAGTTTTCCCTTTTTTTTTTTTCCTTTGTTCATTGTTTAACAAATATTAAAATTTATTTTCAACCCAATAAAAAAGAAAAAAATTTCTATATTAAAGGGGTCATTTGCAATAAAAAATTTTATTCCAAGAAAAGAAAACACTGTAACTTTCCAATACAAACAATAATATTTTATGTATAAATATATAATTAAAATATTTAATTCATTATTTATAAAAGTTAAAAAGTTAAATATTACAACAATCTAGCCTTATACACAAAATTATAAATATTAAAACATTCATATTAAAATATGGAAAATTGATATGAGAGTTAAAAACAATAATTGGTGAAGTTGTGATTTTTTTTCAAGGTAATATATACATATATAGATACATTCTTCAGGCCAAGGAGTCAAACTAGGGCTGCGGGTGAGAATATAATATTTGCAATGGGGAGAAAATTCTGTCCGCTCCCTCCCCAATTCTCTGTTTAATTGAAAATTTTTCACCTTGTTCGGGGTAAATCCTTGGGGCCAAACATCTCTATAACCATGTTCTATCTAAATAAGGATGTGTCCCTAAAGAATGTACATAACGTAGAGGTTCTAAGTTTGATTTCTTCATTGCTTTCACAACAAAGTTGTAGTCCCGTGAATAAATTGATGTGTTATATCTATCACTATAACCATAAGAACTGTAATACTAGAATTGCTAATTCAATAACCATAATTACTGCAGATATAACCATATTGTCCAAGTTCATACTAATTGTCTAAACTTATTTTTTTCATTCTTGAAGCAAGTAAGTTTCCACCAAACTATGCATCATCTTTAGTATTTTGTTTTTTAATTTCAAATTTTAGTTCTTAAAAATAAAAGTTTTGGATGGTCAAAGAAGCAAAACTCATGTGAAATCAAGTTCAAGATGAAATAACGAGAAAAATCACTACAAAAGAATTTAAGTGAGGTTAAAATATAGGGTTTCTTCGGGCTTTTTTTTTTCTTTCAAATTTTATTTCTCGAAAATAAAAGTTTTGGATGGTAAAAATTGCCAAGCTCACATCAATTCATGTTTGAGGTGTAATTAAAAATGTTCATGGGGCGGGAAACCATCCCCGTCCCCATTCTTACCCCCTATTTCAATCCCCCGCGGGGATTGGGGCTAGAATTCCCGACGGAGAACTCGTGGGGATCAGGTTCCCCATGGAAAAAAATTTTTCCATTTCTTTTTTTGTTATTTATTATTTTTTAACTACCTTTAAACTATTTATGCTCGACCTTAATGAACATTTAACAGTCAAATGGATCATTTCTAATGCATTGTTTTTAAAGAAAATTTATAAATTTTTCTAATAAAGACAATAATATTTTATGTTCAAAGATATACATAAAAATTTAAACTCATAATTACTAAATTTTAAATATTACAAGTCTAGCTTTCAACTTAAACATTATAATATTTAAGGTCATAAGAGATACGTATCTTTAAAATGTATTAAAGCATGAAAAAGTTGAAATAAAAAGTAAAAAATAAGTAATTGTTGATGGACATGTGTTATTATATATACGTCATATGTTAGTTAGTCAAACATATATATTCGTCGGTGCGGGGGCGGGATCGGGTCAGGGTCAAGGAATGTAATCCCTGTCTCCGTCCTCGTCCCCATTTAATCAATGGGAAAAAAATCTTCTCCACTCCCTCTCCCATTCCGAATTCCCCACCCCGTTCAGGGTGGACTCCGAGAGGCCCCGACCCTGGATTAAATGGACATATGTAAGTGTAATGATATAAAAATTTAATGATGAAAGAAAAAACTAAATGAGGTTAAAATATAGGTTTTCAATGTGCTTTTTTAATAATTTTATTTCTTGAATAAAATTCATAATACTTCTTTGCGATATTTCTACTGTATTTCCATGTTATTTTCGTGAGATTCCCATGTTTCTGTCATTTTTTTGGTGATTCTCAATGTAAACGATGTTTTTCCCCATTTTTTCTATCAATTGTAGGATTTGAGCTATATTGTCGATATTTGGCCAAGGTGTTAGCAATTTTTTCATCATTGACAAAAATTGGAATATAAATACAACACTTATTTGTTTATTTAAATATTTTCAATAAATTTTTACTTATATTATTTTTCTTAGAAATATTCTAATACTTATTGATGTTTTCGTAAGATATGGATCCCAAAAACAGAAAAAAAAACAATTTGAAAAAAATATATAAAAAGTTTTTTAAAAAATAAATATTTTGACATTAGCAACACATTTTATTGCTTATTATTTATATTATATTCACTTTAACAACATTTTATTGTTTTTTAATTATGTTTTAAAAATTTTATATGATATAATGGAAATACTGATTATCTTTTATGTCAATGTCAAACTTATAAAATGTGAAAATATCGACATGTGGATGAAAATTTATTACTTTAATTAAGATCATAAAATCATAAATTAGTTGACCATGTTATTTCTCATTTGATCGACTAGCAACGGAATTTTGCTGGCAAATACATCAATGTCGGGAAATTGATAGAAATAACATCTTTAAAGTTTTCACCTTATAAAACTAGCATCTTTTTTGAAAACTTGTTCAAATAACTTTTCTCGGTCGATTACTAAGCACTAGTTCGAGACCGGCCAAGCAACCCCGGGGTAGGATCCATGAGTTGTGTCTGTCCTTGGTCAGCACAATGAAACTGGTAGGAAAGAAAGAGCAATATACGAGATCAGCAAGAAGTTCACTAATTATGACTCGCATGAGATCGACCACCAAGATTTAGTTAAAGAATTAGCTTTTTCTAACTTATCGATTGTTTTGTAGTAATTTTTCCAAAATATATGTGATTTTCCTTAATCTTATACCAAATCTTATATATTTTCAATTTTTCTCCAAATTCGATTATATTTATCAAATATCATATCAAAATCTTACTATTATATTTTTTAAATCCTTTTTAATGGATCTCAGGTGATTGATTTTTATTTTTAATTTTTTGAAAAGGTTAAATTTTTCAAAAAAAAGGTAAAATATGGAAAATATATAAAATCTCGATAGAAATCTCGAGTAGATTAACACTGAGATTGGTGAACTCTCGGGCATATTAATATCGGGATTTTATATATTTTCTATATATTACCTATTTTTTCTTTTTGCAAAATTTAATCTTTCCTAAAATTAAAAAAATCAAAATGCAATCATCTGAAAAAAAATCTAATTGGTAATGAAAATTTAGAAACTCATATAATCATGGAAACAAAAATTGACCTAAAATTAGGTCAGAATTGAATATAATATTTGAAAATTTGAAAAAAAATATAAGATTTGGTATAAGATTTGAATAGATTATCTAATATTTGGATACTAAAATCTCGGCATTTAATCCCTACAAGATGTATCGAGAAAGGTCCAAAAGGGCCAAAACAATTAGAAAAAGTAAAATTTTCAACTAAATCTAGGTGGTCGATCTCATCCAAAATCTATCAAGAAAAATTAGTTTAATAATTTTTCAAAAAACGTGCTAGTTTTAAAAAGATGAAAAATTGAAGTGCAATTTATGACCATGTTTCCATCATTTCTTTAACCCGAATAATCAAGAAATCAATTTATGTCCAAAGTAGATGAAGGCGGCTGATTGGCTAATGTGATCTCTTCAAATAAAGTTGTTGTCTTTGCGAACTCTACCAATATGATCATGGTCTAGCACATTTTCGCTCAGTGGGGCAGGACAAAGGGTGCCCCTTCTACTTCTACTTAAAGGTGAATGGCATTGCAAGCAAATAGGGAGCTCCCACTTGTTTCAGTTGGTCATCATAATTTGAGTTATGGATAAGCATGATGAATCGAAAAATCGAGTTGATCGAATCAAAATCGATCGGTCGGAAAAGAGGAGGGGCTCGATCACCGCTAGTTTGGAAAAAATCCAAATCAATATTTTTTCAAATTTTTTTTGAAGAATTAAACCTACCAAAACAAATCGACCGACCAACCAAGTGACGGCCGGTTTGCATTCTCGACGGTCGAAGTTAGTTTGAATGTTTACTAAACCGACCATAGTCGATTCAGTGGCAGTTTGATCGAAAAACCGACTCCGAGCAACCACTGCATACCCCTAGTTTGAGTTACAAAAGGTCTCAGCTCGTCCATAATGCAATCAATTATAATATACTAAACTTCTTATGGGAGTAGTTCATCTATAACATTTGATATTATTCTCTTGAGCATGTTCCTCTCAAAATCAGTCTAGTAGTTTAACGAAAGTTACATTGGCTCATTGTTGAGTGTCTCATAACTATGCACAACTCTCACATTTGGTTGAGGGTTGTGGCATTGATATTGAGAGAGAGGTGGAGGAATTGTCTAGTGCTCATTTCTACTTAATAATATTACCATAAAAATCCACATCTTCGTACACTTTTTATAGTCTCATTTAACACGATATCAATTATCTATGAACACATTGATTAATATAGTACTCTCGATAACTTTCAATCTATTTATATCTGTAGTTATTCTTATAACCACATATAGGCAAGATATAAAATATGACATATATATGTATATATACCCTCATCGAACATTGACATAAGTAACTCCTAATTTGTGAGCGTTGGATAGTTTTCATATTACAAATTTGAAAGATACTAATAATTAGCTACATAGTGAATTTACGGAATGAAAATTTAGCATGAAATTTTAGCAAAAATACTAATAAGAATAAGACTCTAGAGAAGCCCTAACAAGGGTAAATATGCAAAATTTCATATGTAATTTCCAAATAAAAAATTCAAAACACTAATTACAGTAGGTTTTGATCCCAAAAATCAAAAATAAAAAAACAAATCAACAACCACCTACCTTCCTCTCCCATTTTATGAATGTTAGGTTAATTTTTATGCTAACATTTGAATGGCTCATTCTTCTTTCATCTATTCCAAAATCTCTCACGAATCTCTCATTCATTCATATATTTACATCTCTTGCTTTATGTCGTTGATACTCGAAGAAGACTCGCGAAATATGTACATGCATTTATCTGAATTTTGGAGCTTAAATACAGTTTCTATCTTTCTTTGGATGGAAATAAAATCCAATAAATTCGAAAAATGAATAGATTAAAATGTCCATAAATCTTGGTTTGAGTTTCAATTTTTTTAGAAAAAAAATATGTACGTAATTGAATGCTTACCGTAAATATTTGTATATACCTAGGGTATAGAGAATGAAAATCCTGCAATTTCTGTTGCTATAATTATGAATACATTATTATAGCAACTAAATACATAATTTCAGTTAGTTATATATAATTGATTATTGTTGTTAACTCCATAAGTTCATAAATGTTCATATAGTTGAGGTTGATGTCTTAAAATCTCGTGTTCTGTAGTTTGGTATGTACGAACGCTTGTGTTGTTAATATATTATATTTACTTCACATCTTGTAGTTTTGCTTATTTGCTTGTTTTATTTGCTTTATCAGAAACCAATAAACATAAAATCCCTGGTTATCTGTATGTGACTCAAGCATGTATGTGGTGATATACAAGTGAATAATGTCTTGAGTGATAACCAAAATAGTCTGAAGTATATGGATATAGGAGGGAAACTTTATCCTGGTAACGCTACGGATGCGGCCCACTTTGTGGAATGGTCACGAGTGTTGTGATTTGTCACAGATGGTCTGATCCTGATCATTCATGTTGGGGATATGTGAGCGGGGGCGTCCTATACAAAGAGTTTGTATAAGACCTGACCATGAAGTGTTAACATCTCGTTATATAATACCGTTCATGACAGAGACTTCACTTCACTAGGATGACCAAAGGTAACATGACCTCAATCCTGAGTAAGTTGGGAACTCCTGCTATTGATGGCGATCCTTTGATTTGTATGGGTGTGACTGGCCAGGTCGCCGATTCAAACCTACTATTTTGGGGATTCGTTTGATTTGGGAGCTGGGAACTCAGCTACACAAGATGGAATTCACTCCTTCCCTAAGGCAGAGGTAAGTAGATAGATAGCTCCTTTAAGGGCTGATTCCAGGGCTTGAACGATGTGGCGCCACACACCTTCTCTTGGCCAAGAGGTGTTCACACATAGTTAGACTATGTTGTATTGTTCGAATTAGTGGTATTTAAGGAGTGGGATGTAACTATAGGGGCAAAACGGTAATTTGACACTTATGAGCATATATGAAGGGTCATCGTACTCATGATTGGTTATATCCGATGGACATAGAAATATATTTGTGGTAAGAAGAGTTCAGCTGTTGGTCTTTAGTGGAATGCCTGATAGTTAGCGGATGGTGAATCTTGTAGCTAAAGATTTTAGTCAGCTATTTACGGACCGTTGGAGCTTTGAGCCACAGGTCCATTAGGTCCCCTTGGTAGCTTGGATAAAGTTGAGAACCAGTGTTTGGGTTAATTTGAAATGTTCAAATTGACAAGAGGAAGTTCGATTATATATGATATAATTGGCTAAATGTATGAAATACATTATTTTGGAGGATATTAGATATAAATATGATTTATATCAAGTAGAGGAGAAAATACTATAGTAGATATGTAATATCAAATTATAGGATAAAAATATAATATGATTATATTTATCAATATTTTAATTGATTAATTATATGATAATTAATCCAAAAATCACGTTTGAACATGGGTTAATGGGATTGAGTCGGTTATTGTAACTGATGAAATAAAAATGAAATTGTTTCATTTTTGAATGGTTCGGAAGATCGTCCAAAAGAAATCGCAAGCGCGTGTTGGAAAATAGAGAATGATTGCTTAAAGAATCGAGAGCCTATGCGATAGTCGCCTCACGCCTAAACGATCGCACACTTGTTCTTACACGATCGCATAGCTTCTCTAAACGATCGTATAGTGTGCCAATTTTGCTAAATGATCGTATACCTTTTCCTAAACGATCGTTTAGTAAAACCTACACGATCGTGTAGCTTCTCCTAAACGATAAGCATTCTGCTATGCGATAGCGCCTTTTTCCCTCCCATTTGCTTATTGCCTACACGATTCGTGTTTCCTCCTTCCACTACCAAATTCACCAAAGACCACGCTTTGGGTTCTCACTCCGAGAATACCCGGGGCTCTTTACTGATGGTGTCGTCTCTGTTGCAGTCGTGAGTGTGCGGTTGTTCGTGCTGCTTTTGTTGACGCTGCTGTTGGCTGTTGGTAGATCGCTTGGAGGGTTCCGCTGCTTTGAGTGCTGAAGTTTGAAGAACGTCTTCAACTAGTATGGCACTATTTCCTTTGTTATTTTGTTGTTCATAGCATGCCGATAATTAGTGTTTGTTTGCATAACTGTTCGTATGAATGTATAATGTTGTATTTCGGTCACTGTGAAATTGGAGCGATCCGAACGTGTTCATGGAACTCTTTGTAAGAGACTCTTCACATATGACATCACTATTTTTATGATGAATTTGTACGTATATATGGCAACAAAGATAGATTTTTGGTTTCAAGTCATCAAAGTGTATTGTTGTTAACTATATCAATTTATAGATATTTGTATGACACACTCACTACCTATGAAACATAGATACGGATATAGATACGATATACGGATATGACTGGATACGATGATATGTTAATTTCTAAAAAACTAGTATATTGATATGTTGAAGAAGGTTTTCTTCCTTAAGAAAAATCTGTGATATAGATAAATTTAGCATATAAGTTAATGAAAATAGTACAAATACAATTCAAACATTGAAATACAATACAAAAAATAGCATCTAAGATAAATGAAATAAAATGCAATAAAAATGTGACCCGTATTGATCAGAGAAGAAGAAGAAGATTAGAGGGAGAAATATGAAGATAAATGAAGAACTTCTTCGTTGAGTTGTTGAAGATATTTAAGTGGGTTATATTTTAGAGGACTTTGTGGAGACTCAAATGTGAAGATGAAGATTGGATGATATTTAGGGTTTGGTCTTTTATTTTTATTTTTAAAATTTTTTTTTCTTTTAGTTTTGTACTCAAGTAGTGAGCTTTTTAAATAGGCTGCCTAATTTTAATTGGGAAAGATTAGATGACTTGTTTATCCTTTTTCTTTAAAGAAAGGTAAGCATAAAAATAGATACGTCAAAATAGATACCTCAAATCGCATGTCAGATACGTATCTGAGAAGTATCTAGAAGTATCGGTATCCAATATGTGTTTGATACGGATTCTTTGCCTCACATGAAGTATCTGTGCTTCATGGCTCACTACTTTGGCAATGAATTTTTATTGTACAATGTAGCAACTAGACAATTGTGGGTTTCAAGTTATTAAATTAGCCTACAATTATAGAAATGTTTTTTTTTCAAATATAGAAAAAAAGATTTTTTTAGTACAACAATGATGGAAATAGAAGATCGAACCTTCAATCTCTAAGGAGGAAACCCGTACCAATTATTAATGAGCTAAACTCATTTTGGCAAAGAAACATTGACATTGGTGTTTAAAACTTTGTTTTCAACATTTGAATTTAATTGGTGGGCCAAAACTTTCAAATATTTGAAGTTATAGCCATTAAACAATCTGCCAAAATAAACATGGTTCAATTGGCAAAATGATGATATTATCAACTTTGAAGTCAAAATGAAAATTGTTTAAAATGGAAAAATTATTGAAAATATTTTCAAATATAGCAAAGTGTCATCGTCTATTAGTTATAAACACCAGTAGACATCTATCAATGTTTATCGTAATTTATCAATATCTGTCATTGATAAACTGTGATATTTTGATTGATTTTTTTATATTTGAAAACAATAAATTTTTTTTTATTAAAATGTGTTTTAAACTAAATTAAAATGGATAAGTCAAGAGTTCAATCTTACACCCCACCATTATTTGACAAGAAAATAAAATGAAATAACAATTCTAAAAAGAAAAAAGAAAAGAAAAAAAGAAATTAGTTAAAATAGAAAATAAGAAAGAAAACTTTCATTTTAAAAAATAAATAATAAAGAAAACTGCTTGGGAATGGGAACTAGGGAATAAAGAAGTACAACTTTTATTTTTTATGTAAAAAGAAAAAAAAAATAATAAAAAAGAGTGAATTTGGTATTTTTTGTGTAGGAAAGTTGTTAACGGACAGCTCAAGACGTGGTCCACGTGTGGGCCGTGGGGCCCATCTTATTTCATCATCCTTTCGGCCTTTCCCTTTAAACTCCCTTTTCAAATGCAGTATGCTAATTCTTTTTCCTTTAAATTTCAATTGAATTTCTTACTTTCACACGAATTAAGGATTTTTATGAATATTCAGGCGTCAACACGGTTTGTACTGCCCAATATCTCATTTTTTCTACGAAGGCAAAGCCTGTGGGGATTTCCTTCTTAGATTTGTTAAAGAAAGTATACATTTAGGGTGTCTGACCGCCGATATGCAAAAACTCATTTTTATTTCACAGTTTTTAACACATTATCTAGAAATAGTTATATTCGACATCTTCATTTCCTAACTTTAATCTTCTTTTTTTCATTTTATATATAATTTCGTCTTCAATATAGTTAGTTAATTAATTGATTAATTAATATCGTTTTTTTTTAAAAAATGTATATAAATATTTGTGTTAATAAATTAAAAATAATATATTAAAATATTTACTTAATTTATTTTTACAATGAAAATTTATTAAATGAATGCCATTACCTACCTAAATTATTAGTAAATTAACTAATAATATCTTAAATATATATTTAAATTATTTTTTTATAACCAAACGATTATTTATTATATTAATTTTAATTTGATCTTTCATTATCAATATATGATCATTATTAATTATTTAACGTGATTAATTTTTATGACTTTATTCATTATTACTCAAAATTTCAAATCTTTATAATTAAAATTATTATTGATTCTTAATTAATTCATTTTTATCAATATATTGAATGATATTTATTATTTAATTAATTAATCTATTAAATTTGTAAAAGATTGTTATGCTTAATTTCATAAATTAAATACAAACATATTTTTTCCCCATAAAATTCTAATAACATTTCCCATGCACGACCAAACACAATCATTTTTTATCCTCAAACATCTTATTTGCAAGCATCTATTCTTAGGCATCTATAAAACCTTAAACCAAGGGGTATTTGGTCTACCAGCTTTATAAGTTGGTGTTAAATAACTCAACTACAATAGTGTTTACCATCGAAGTTTGCACATTTATTGAAGAAGCTCATTATCCAATATTTCTCTATTTTGCACATTTTTCGTGGAACTCTATTTTAAAACTTTGCACCTTACACACATATTTCCTAACTCCAAAATATTAACTTAAGACTTCATAACTCAATTCAGCACCACAACACCACCTTAAGATTTTTTAACTCAACTCAATGTTTGGCCACTGTTCGCAGAGTTTTTGGAGAAACATATTTCATGGAATTGAACTTGTGTTGATGTAGATTTGATGCGGATATGGTTCGATCTCTAATATTTGATCTATCATTCGTTCTAGTAAACTAAATCAATAGAAGTCACATTTTTTTCATCTCAACAAAGTGTATGTTCATTTCTCATTATTGTGTTCATTTTGGCCTTTGAAGACCACTCGGTTTTATGGGTGCTTTAGAGAATTTATCTTTTAAAACTTTCATCAAAGTAGCTCTCTTCATACTCATACAGTCATATAGGTGATTCCTAAGGGTATCATATATGCTCTTTTCACAATACTTTAACCACTTTAAAAAATCATTAATTAAAAGTATAACACTGACCCTGGAAACTACTTTTACACTTTTTTTCATCCTTATAATTTGTTTTACTCTTATTCTGGCTATAAGTATATAAGAAGATGAAAAATATAGGGATAGTTCTCCTGATTGGGTAAGCTGAAAAGTGAGCATTCAAAGAGACTATGTCACATCCCTTACCAGATAACCCTCTTAATCTGGCAGAGAATGTAACGGCAGTAGTTACGAAACCTTTTGTGGCATCCACTACTTGACGAGCTTCCTTAACCCACTTAAGAAACCTTGGATCCCATATAACATTCACAAGACTAAACAAACTTAAAAAAAAAAAAAACAACCTCTTCACACTAGGGCCCAACACCAACAGAAAACATCATAATAATATTTACATAGTTCAGTGGGTCCCAACACTTCTCACTAGTCTCTAACAGGTTACCTAGAGCGTCTAGTAGTACACCGATGCCTAGATAGACAAGTTAACAGGTTACCTAGAGCGCCTAGTAACCGGTCACTTACTAGGTATTGTTATACTCATTCTTTCTTCCTTTATATTTTTCAGGTAATGAGAGGAATGGACTGCCAAGGAATGAAAAGTAGCACATTGAAGATGTTGTAAGTATGAAATCTACATACATAGTAATTAAATTTTAGGGTTAAAAAGAGTAACGAGAAAGAGATGACACTAGTAATTTTTATAATGGTTCAGAAATCCCAACTCCACTTCTTAAAACACTTTCTTTGGTATTTTTACTACATCGATTTTTTAACAGGTAAAACCAAACTGATTTACCACTCGTTTTACAGGGTTAAAAGTCAACCTCCAACCGATCATTTTGCAGGATTAAGTTCCAACCTATACCGATCTTTTTAAACAAGTTAAAAATAAAAGCGCGATGATCCCTTTTTAATCGGGTTTAGGATCAAACCACTAGACCAAATTTTTTTTGGGTACGGGATTAAACCACTATGCTCAAACCCAAGGTGCACTCACACCTTATTCAAATTCTCAATTGAAACTATGAAATCGAAAACCTAAAGAAATGTTCTCAAAAGGTTAGATATAAAGATTTAAGCACTCATGGACAATGTTGATCACAATAGAAGAAAATAGTGTCGAGGATAGCTTTTCCATAAAATAAAAAAGAATTGCAGAAGATGAAGTTTCTAGAGAGAAGTTGTTATCAAAAGAGAGAAAAAAATGAGATTTCAAAAGAAGTAGAAGTTAGATTCAAATTTGGCCATTGGAGGAAGGTTAACAAAAAAGCTGGTTGTACAAATAATAATCAGACCCAAAATAATAAAAGATGTATAACAAGGATAAACATATTACGGATATGGCAAAAAATTAGCACCAGATATCACTGGTAGCATCTATCAATGGTAGCTGTATAGGTAAATGACTAAAAAGCCCATATGAAACCAACCATTCCGTTTTCTTTTTCTTGTTTTCTCAAATTCAAAAATATCAACTAATAGCAGCTATCAATGATAGCCACTGATAGCTGCTATCAGTGATAACTTTCAATTTGAGAAACATTAATACAACCTTAAAATAGTAACATCTTTTTTAGGGTTGATGCCCTAAATCTCATAGGATTTTATAGTTTGTAAATATTGTTGAACAAACTCATTTTGTATTTAATAAAATATATGCTATTTTATTCATTATCTATAAAATATATGATATTTTAGTTGCATTAACCACAAACCAATAAACTAACATCCAATGTTATCTTAATAACTTAAACATATATGTAGAGACATACGGGTGGATCATTTTAAGTGATAACCTAAATGGTCTGTAGTAGATGGATAAGACTGGGTACCTTATCCTGGTGATACTACGAGTATGACCCACTTTGTAGGTGTTATAATTGTTATAAAGTGCTACAAATGATCTGATCCTGATCATTCATGTATAGACATGCGAGCAGGGATATTCTATACAAAGGAGTTTGTATAAGACCGGATCATGGAATGTTTAGTCTCATTATATAATGCAGTTCATAATACAGATTTACATTTCACCAGGATGACCATAGGTAACATGACCTAAATCCTAAGTGAGTTGTGAACTCCTACCTATGAGGGTGGTCCTTTGATTTGTATAGGTGAGAGTGGCCAGATCGCCGACTCAATAAGCCTACCATTTTAGGGATTCATCTGATTGGGGAGCTAGGAACACATCTACACAAGATAGAATTCACTCCTTCCCCGAGGCAGGGGTAAGTAGATAAATTGCTCCCTTAAAGACTGATTTCAAGTCTTGAACAATGTGGCACCACACCCTCTCCTGGTCCGAGAGGGGTTTAGTCATAGTTGGACTATAATATATTGTTCATTAGAGGGATCGGTGATACTTAAGGAGTTAGATGTAACTACAGGGGCAAAACGATAATTTGGACTAGCTGTACTTACAAGCAATTTGTGAAGGGATATCGTACTGCTGTCAGTCTTTAGTGAAGTTCTCGACAGTTAACGGATGGTGAATAATGTAATTAAAAGAGTTTAATTAGTTATTCATGTACCGTTGGAGCTTCAAGCTACAGGTCCATGAGGTCCCATTGGTAGCTCAATAGAATTTAGTTGAGAATCAATTTTTGGATTAATTTGAAATGTTCAAATTAATAGAGGGATTTAATTATATATGATATAATTAAGTTTTTTCAATTATATGTGATATAATTGTCGTAATGTATTTGATACATTATAGCTTAATGAGAGTTAATAAATATTTGAATGAGATTCAAATATAGTTTCTATAAATTGGATTAATGGTTGTTAAATTTAATATAAATATGATTTATATTAAATGTCATATAAAATAGAAAAGAAAATATAGTTTATATTGTATGTTGTCAATATTAAACATATAGGTTTATAATGTTATATAATTGATGAAACATAAATATATAATTATATTATAATAACTTATTATATTAAAACTGTAATTACATATATATAATATATATATATTTATTAATAAGTTAGTTATTATTATTTATATTTATATTATTATCATTAATAAAAAGGAAGGAGTTAACTCCCTTCCTTCTTTTCTCTCTACCAACGTAAGTGTGAGTTTGGTTATGTTTGGCAAGTAGAAAAGGAAAAGTTTTCTTCTTTTTTTTGCTAAAGTTCTCTTTCTTCTTCTTGCAAGTTTCTTCTCTTCCCATTAGAGTTCTTCACATTTGAAATATCACCTTTCAAATTTGTTATCAATTGTCAATGGCTATCATTGATACATTTTAATCAATGGAATCAAACTTTGAATTAACACCTAAGGCAATCAATGAATATTAATGATTGACTATTATAAGTAGTTATCAACTTTTGAAAGGAAACAATCATCTTTCAAAGATTAACATTTAAGTTTATAAGGTATAAGAATGTTGGTATTTTTATCCTAAAAATCAAGTTTGTAAAAATGATATGAACATTTTCTATTATCAATATACTTGTTCTTGATCTTATAAATTGTATGAAGTCAAATCCAATAAACTAAGACCCATGGACTATTGTATGAGTACTTGAACTTTATGTGGAGACTAAAGAGTGGATCGGGTTCGAGTAAATAGTCAAAATGATCTATGGTACATTAATGAGATTGGGAGTACCTTATTCTTGGTAACACATTGGATTGTGGCCTTACTCTGTAGTTGTTACAAAGAGTTGTAAAGTGCTACATACGATTATTTGATACCTATATTCGTTACATTTTTGACATGGGGGGTCGGGGGCAGTTCCTATGTGAATGAGTTTGCATAGATCCTGACCAAGAATAAGAGTACAAGGTACTTACTAAATACATAATACGCTGTATTAATGTTAAAGAACTAATATTTGACCTAGATGACCTAGGTAACTCGATCTTAATCCTGAGCTAACTATGAACTTCTGTTTATTCGGGATTGCCCTTAGATTTGCATAGTTGAGGGTTGGCTCAACAGTGCCGGCTCAATAAAACTCCCATTTCAGAGATAAGACCGGATAGATAGCTGGGGACATAGAGTCAAGACGAAGTTCACACCTACCTGATTTAGGGATAGTAGAAAGGTTGTTCTGTCAAGTACTGAATCCAGGTCTTGAAAAAGGGGCCCTACCCTCTTACTGGGGTGAGAGAGTTTGGTTTGGTGATTGGATCACAAACCAATTATTCATTATAGAATCAGTAGGGACTTGAGGAATAAGACATAATCTTGGGGGTAGAAAAGATATTTGACCTAGCCGTTATTACGAACAACCTGTGAAGGGTCGACTTGCTGATTATGGTTAAATCATGTGGACATAATATATCTATAGTAAGGGGAGAGCAACTATGGGTTTTAGTGGAATGACCCATTAGTTAACGAATGGAGATTAATCCGGTTTAATGAGTTTAGCCAATTAATCTCGGATCGTTGGAGCCCATGATCTGTAGGTCTGCGAGGTCCCCCTATTAGCTCGTAACAGACTAGTTCTAGAATAGCGTGATAAGTTAATTTGAAACGTTCAAATTAGAATTAAGGGAATTAGTAATTATATGAGATATAATTATGTTTAATTTTATAATTAAACGATATAGGAGAATTTATATATTTAAATATGATTTAAATATATAAATATGGATATGTGTTAAAACTAATTTAATATTTGATATCAAAGAGTATAAGGCTGAGGTTAAAAACCAATTAGGTAAAAAGATTAAAATATTTCGATCGGATCGAGGTGGTGAGTATATGGACATAGAATTCCAGAACTATTTGATAGAATATAGAATTCAGTCTTAACTCACAGCCTTTGGCACACCCCAACAGAATAGTGTGGCAGAGAGGAGAAACAGAACCTTGTTGTACATGGTTCGTTCCATGATGAGTTACCTCAGTTACCAAATTCTTTTTGGGGACACGCAGTTGAGACTGCAGTGTATATTTTGTACATAGTTCCTTCGAAAAGCATTTCTGAAACGCCTTACGAGCTCTGGATGGGACATAAAGGAAATTTACGTCACTTCAAGATTTGGGGTTGTCCAGCACATGTGTTTGTGCAGAATCCTAAAAAGCTGGAACACCATTTAAAAGTATGTTTATTTGTAGGCTACCCAAAAGAAACAAAAGGTGGTTTCTTTTATAATCCTCAGGAATATAAAGTATTTGTATCGAAAAATGAAACCCTCCTGGAGGAAGATTATATAAAGAACCATCAACCTCGCAGTAAGCTAGTAATAGAAGATATATCCAGAGAAATGACAAATGTATCAACAAGAGTTGTTGATCGAGTAGGTCCTTCAACAAGAGTTGTTGATAGAGCAGGTTCATCAACAAGAGTTGTTGATGAAACTGATACTTCATATCCTTCTTAAGAGTTGAGAATGCCTCGTCGTAGTAGGAGGGTTGTGCAACAGCCTGACCGGTACATGGGTTTAACTGAAACTCAAGTTATCATACCAGATGATGGTTTAGAGGATCCATTGTCTTTTATTCAAGCAATGAATGATGTGGACAAAGACCAATGGATTAAAGCCATGGACCTTGAAATGGAATCTATGTATTTCAATTATGTCTGGGATCTTGTAGATCAATCGGAAGGGGTAAAACCCATTGGTTGCAAGTGGATCTACAAGAGAAAACGAGACCAAGTTGGTAAGGTACAGACCTACAAAGCTAGACTTGTGGCAAAAAGGTTTACCCAAAGAGAGGGGTTAGATTTTGAAGAAACCTTCTCTCCAGTTGCCATGATAAAGTCTATTAGAATACTTGTCCATAGCCACATTTTATGATTATGAAATATGGCAAATGGATGTCAAGACAGCTTTTCTGAATGACTATCTTGAAGAGAGTATCTATATGTCTCAACCAAAAGGGTTTATACAGTAGGATCAAGAGCAAAAAATTTGCAAGCCTAATCGATCCATTTATGGATTAAAACAAGCTTCTAGATCCTAGAATATGAGATTTGACGCTGTGATCAAATCTTATGGCTTTGAACAAAATATTGACGAACCCTGTGTCTACAAGAAAATCATCAACAAAACTGTCGCTTTTCTGGTGTTGTATGTTGATGATATTCTACTTATTGGGAATGAGGTAGAATATTTAGCTGACGTTAAGAGATGGCTAGCTTCACAATTCCAAATAAAAGATTTGGGAGAAGCACAATATGTTCTTGGAATCCAAATAGTCCGGAATTGCAAGAACAGAACATTAGCATTATCTCAAGCATCTTATACAGACAAGATGTTGTCTAGGCACAAAATGCAAAATTCCAAGAAAGGATCTTTACCTTTTAGGCATGGAATTCACTTGTCTAAGGAGCAGAGTCCTAAGACACCTCAAGAGGTTGAGGAGTGAATCAAATTCCATATGCATCTGCAGTTGGGAGTTTGATGTATGCAATATTGTGTACTCTTCTCGACATATGCTATGCCGTAGGAATTGTCAACAAATTTCAGTCTAATCCAGGTCATGACCATTGAACTGCTGTTAAAAACATTCTCAAGTATCTTTGGAGAACGAGAGATTATATGCTTGTGTATGGTCCTAAGGATTTGATCCTTACTGGATACACTGATTCTGACTTTTAGACCGATATTGATTCAAGGAAATCAACTTCAGGGTCAGTATTCACTCTGAACGGAGGAACAGTTGTGTAGAGGAGCATCAAACAGAGTTGTATTGTGGACTCCATAATGGAAGCTGATTATGTTGCTGTAAGCGAATTAGAAAAAGAAACATAGCTGATCCATTTACGAAGGCTCTCTCGACTAAAGTGTTTGAGGGTCACCTAGTAGGACTAGGTCTACGACTTTTGTATCACTAGGACAAGTGGAAGAATTGATGGGTATTTTAATGCCCTAGTTTATTGTATTTGTACATTTTATTCTTTCACACCCCGCCCCAGACCACCCTCTTGGCCTAGAAAAGGGCGCGACTGCAACAGTTATCAACCCTTTGGCTGACACTTACTGCCTAATAACTCTTGCAGAAAAACTCTGATACCAAATTATAACTTATACACAGCGGAATATATTTAGGCTAAACACTTATTAATTAAGAAACTTAACCAATTTAGAGTCATTACAACACCAGATTCATAAGTCCCAAGCCTAAAAACCTTAGTCCCTACATGAACCACAGTAACATAACATGTGTACAATATTTACAGTAACCACCTAAACAGACGGGTTACAAATCTCTTTATCCTTTAATGGCAGAGCAGATGCAGAGTTATCTTCTGAAGATTTGACCGCCGGGGGAGGGGGGGGGGGGGGGGGAGTGGACAAAACATTTGAAAACGGGGTGAGCTTATGCCCAGTGAGTGACCCAGAAAATATAATTGATTGTCATGCAATATCTCAATAAAGAGTTTAACTGAACTATAAGCTTCTACAATACTTGTATTGCAACATAAACATTTTCCAAGCATAAAACATTTAAAGCTGTTTTAATCATAAAACAGTCAAATCATTTCTCAGTTCAAAGTATCCCACTGGGGGTAAAACAATCCCAATACCAACTACTAGTCCAGAGAGAACCCTTTTGCTTAATCTCTGACTCTATTTACCTGTGGCCACACTAAGTACCGTCACACATTAGGTACTTCTGCTCAGATACCTTCTCAAATGTCCTTCAGTATCGAGCTACTAAGAAACCTTCTTAAATGTCCTTCAGTATCCTGTTGGCTTGGTACCTTCTCAAACGTCCTTCAGTACCAATAGATACCTTCTCAAATTTCCTTCAGTATCTAGTTAGGTGGATACCTTCTCAAATGTCCTTTGGTATCGCGTTTTAAGTAAAACTAGTCATAAATGACTTTCTCTTTAAAGCATGTAAATTATAACACATATAAAAACATGGCTTTAAAGGCACTAACACATGTTGAACATAATTACTACATATAAATCGTTTTTCAACAATTTCTCACACATGCATGCGTTTAAAACACAATTCATAGCTTGCTTGGAAATCACTTTGTAAAACTAGGCTAAAACTTTGACGTAAATCTGGAGTCTTGATCTGATACAATTGAAACTGGAGCTTCAAACTGACTTACGACTCGATCCACATACAACTTAGCTAGTTAGTCTAGGGTATAAGTAACTTTAACAGGTAAAAACTTAGCTGTTTTTGTCAATCTATCCACAATTACCCATATACCATCATAGCTTGCTGGTGTCTTAGGTAATCCAAATAGGAAATCCATCGTTATATGCTCCCATTTCCACTCTGGTACTGGGAGTGGATTAAGTAATCCTGCTGGTCTCTGTCTTTCTGGTTTAACTTGTTGACATATTAGGCACTTGTCAACATACTCCGCTATTTCTCTTTTCATACCAGGCCATCAGTACGATCTCTTTAATGTTCTGTACATCTTTGTATTGTCCGGATGCATAGCATAGGCCGAATTATGTGCCTCCTCTAGAATAGCTTGTTTAAGTGCTAAATCCTTAGGTACGCATATCCTACCTTCTTTCAATAGCACTTTGTCAGCTCTTAATTGATAGTCTGTCCTTAATCCTTTATGTACTTCTTCAGCTAACTTCTAAAGATCATAATCCTTTAACTGTTCCCGTAGAATATCTTCTACAAGCGTAGGACGCACTTGAAATGAAGCTAATAATCCTCCTTTTTGACCGATTGATATTACTGCTCTAGCATTATACAACTCATGAATCAGTGTACCCTTCACTGAATTGATGCTAGCTCTAGCTGATCTAGTTTTTCGACTTAAAGCATCAACTACTACATTTGCTTTACCAGGGTGATAATCAATGGTACAGTCATAATCCTTGATCAACTCGAGCCATCTTTTTTGTCTCAAGTTTAGTTCTTTTTTATCAAAGATATGCTTTAGACTCTTATGATCTGTGAATATATGACACTGCTTACCAAACAGGTAATGCCTCCACAACTTTAGAGCTAACACAACTGCTATTAACTCTAAATCATGTGTAGGGTAGTTACATTCGTGCTTCTTTAATTGTTGAGAAGCATAAGCTACTACCTTTCGCTCCTGCATCAGTACACATCCTAACCCTTGTTGGGATGCATCACAATAGACCTCAAACTCTTTACTTGGTGTAGATAGAGTTAATATTGGTGCTGACACTAATCTCTGCTTCAACACCTGAAAACTACGTTCGCATTCTAGCGACCACTCAAACTTCGTATCTTTTCTAGTCAGGTTTGTCAATGGTAGAGCTATTTTAGAAAAACCCTCCACGAATCTCCTATAATAACCTGCTAAACCCAGAAAACTGTGTACTTCGGTTACATTCAGGGGTCGTTCCCAATTAACTATTACTTCTATCTTTTGGGAATCAATGCTAACTCCATCAGCTGAAACTATATGCCCAAGGAATACGACTTGGTTTAACCAAAAATCACATTTACTAAATTTGGCATATAACTCCTTTTCCCTTAGAATCTGTAACACCATCTTCAGATGTTCTTTGTGTTTCTCGGCATTACTAGAATACACTAGTATGTCGTCTATGAATACTATCACAAACTGATCTAGATAAGAATGGAATATCCTATTCATCAAGTCCATAAATACCGCAGGAGCATTTGTCAATCCAAACGACATTACTAGGAACTCAAAATGTCCATATCTATTTTGAATGCAGTCTTTGGAACATTTGTGCCTTTCACCTTCAACTGGTTATAGCCTGATCTCAAATCTATCTTACAGAATATCGTGGCCCCCTTTAACTGATCGAAGAGATCATCTATACGAGGCAATGGGTATTTATTCTTAATGGTCACCTTATTGAACTGTCTATAGTCTATGCATAATCTAAGAGTACCGTCTTTCTTCTTAACAAACAAGACTGACACTCCCCAAGGTGATACACTGGGTCTAATGCACCCCTTATCCACCAGTTCCTGTAACTGAACTTTCAACTCTTTCAGTTCTGTTGGTGCCATCCTATATGGTGCTTGGGATATAGGTGCTGTACCCGGAACTAACTCAATAGTAAACTCTATTTCCCTGTCAGGTGGTAAACCTGGAACCTCTTCAGGGAATACATCTAAGAATTCTTGTACCACAGGTACATCCTCAGGTGTTAGTTTCTTATCTTGTGAAACTGTTACATAGGCTAAATAGGCTTTGCATCCTTTACTCAAAAATTTCCTAGCCCTTACTACTGATATTAAACTTCCTGGAAGTATTCTTTTACTTCCCATTAGGGTTATTTCTTTTTCATCTGGTTTCTTAAACACTATTTCTCTTTTAAAACAATCCATCGTGGCATAGTGTTTACTTAGGAAATCCATACCCAAGATAATATCAAACTCTAGTAATTTTGATTTCTAAGAATTACTTCACAATTCTTGTAAAACTCATGTACAACTAGAGTATCTTCTACAGGCGTAGAGATAAACAAATCCTCATTCATACGCTCATGCATTTTATCTATATGTAATGCACACATGCTAGATATGAATGAGTGCGTAGCATTAGGATCAAATAATGCATAAGTGGATTGATAAAGTTATCGTACTAGTTACGACATTTGGAGCCTTTTCAACTTCCTGGTGTGTCATAGTGTATACTCTACCCTGCTGTTGCTGTTGAGGTCGTACGGCTATCCCTTTCTGTTTAGCTACAACACCAACCCAAAATCTTAGGCTTAGTACTAAGCTAGCTCAAATCTTTCCCAAGTTTACGTATAACCCTTACTTTAATACCAAGCTGGTATCAACCTAAACCTTATACTCAACCTTCTACTAGGTTTTACGTAAACCTTTGCTCTGATACCAATCTTTCACACCCCGCCCTAGACTACCTTCTTACCCTAGAGAAAGGGTGTGACTGCAACAATTATCAACCTTTTGGCTGACACTTACTACCTAATAACTCTTGCGGAAAAACTCCGATACCAATTATAACTTATACAAACGGAATATCTTTTAGGCCAAAAATTATTAATAATCAGAAACATAACCAATTTTAGAGTCATTACAACACCAGATTTATAAGTCCCAAGCCCAAAAACCCTAGTCCTCATCATGAACCACAGTAACATAACATAGTGTACAATATTTACAAGTACCCACCTAAACAGACGGGTTACAAATCTCTTTATCCTTTAGTGGCAGAGCAATATGCAGAGTTATCTTCTGAGGATTTGACCGGTTGGGAGGGGGGGGGGGTGGGGAAAACAACATTTGAAAATGGCGGTGAGCTTACGCCCAGTGAGTGACCCAGAAAATATAATTGATTCTCATGCAATATCTCAATAAAAGAGTTTAACTGAAATATAAGCTTCCTACAGTATTTGTACTGCACATAAACATTTTCCAAGCATAAAACATATATAAGTTGCTTTAATCATAAAACAGTAAAATCATTTCTCAGTTCAAAGTACCTCACTGGTGGGTAAAACAATCCCAACACCAACTACTAATGCATGCTGAACATAATTACTACATATAAATCGTTTTTCAACAATTTCTCACACATGCATGCATTTTAAAAAACAAATTCATAGCTTGCTTGGAAATCACTTTGTAAAACTAGCTGGCATGAGAATAATCTTTTTCTTTGAAACATGCTTTCTATAAAACACTGTAAATCAAACATTTTAATCAAATGTTTTAGTCAAACGTTTAGTCACTCACCTTGATCGCTTAGAAATTTTTAACTCTAGTAGTTCCTTTTTTCTACCTGCGGCTCTCTTTTTCACCCCTAAGAATTCAGATTTAATTTATAGCTCAGATTACTCTATAGTTCTAGACCTTATTTTGAGATACTTCCTTCTAAAAAAATATTCTAAAATGTCTCAGGAGGCTTACCCTAAAAATTGAAGCTCAGAAATCCTCGTGGTTTTGGCCGGAATCACAGAATCTTCAAGACTGGCCCAGACTGATTCGACAACTGACCCTTCTGCCTTCTTTTTCAATTTCCAGCCTGATCCTTTTGAGGTTTTCTTCCGGAAGCCCCACCCTGAAAGCTAGACTCTCAGAGCTTTCAGGTGGCTTTGGAAATCACTCCAAACGCAGGAGTAGATTGGGAGAACTCTTCGTCCCAAGTTGATGTGTCCTTCTCAGCCCTTACTTGTCCAATGCGTCCATCTATGACATACGATGGATTTGGTTCAACGCATGGTTTGCTCCACTCTCCTTCTCTTTTTTTACGGTATTTCTGAGTTTTGATCTAAAAATGAAGTCTCAAGGCTCTATTTATAGGCTCCAAACCTTCTCCGGAGTTGACACCACCTAGTTGGCTGCATGGCCAAGTGTCTCCTCCTCACCTCATCAACGCAATCTTGCATCAGCTTGACCCAAGATGCCTTCTTCTCAATGCG
>NC_052352.1:29183327-29198604 GCF_009727055.1 Benincasa hispida | reverse complement strand
CTGGATCCCTCACCTTCTATTTTCGCGTTCGTTCTAGGTTGGCTTACTAAGTCTGGGATAATCTTCTCTTTGTTCATTTCTAGTTGTCTCCTATGACATTGAGCTGAGGTGTCAATTCTCCTTGAAGATGCCCAGGTTCCGGTAGCATGTGAAACAACATTCCTTTACTCAACATATCCTGTGATGAGGCCTACCCATCATGGGATTTTACACTAAGGTTGGTTCCTTCCTGGATGGTTATTAGCTCTTTGACATCGCTACGCAGCGACCTAATATGATTCACCACTCGCTCTAGCTCATAGGTTCTTTGACTTCCTTCCACTTGAACTTTATTGGTTCATCCTCCAAAGCTCTTTATACCTATTGTCTTAGAGAATGGGGGTCTTATATATATCTCTTACTTTTCGTTTTTCATCAGGCATTTCTAAAATTGTCCTGTCACCTGGGATTTGACAGTAGGTCTTCCCTTCTACACTTACTCTACACAGTGATACGCGGTCCTTTATATATACTGATGAGTGTTAATGTTCACCCAAATTGGCATGTAGATCGAGGTAACGGTGTGTCCGTACGTTATTTTTTCTTATTATACGCGAATTTCTCTAAAATCTCCCTACACCTTTCTTTTCTCATTCCGCGCAGATGATTCAGGAAGGGTATATTATGATAAAACTCCAGTATAATTTTTTCATACTCAGAACTCAATTCTTACTCCCTGAGTTGCCTAAGAGGACGTTCTCCTCTTCGCATTGCACTTTAAAAGAACTAGTGATTGTAGATCGATTATCTCAGAAAATTCTTGTCACTCGATACTCAACCAGGTCAGTAGTTTTTATAAGAACCCTCTATTCATAAAGGCCCTCGTACATTACTTTACCCACCAACTTCTTCGACTCTCCTTTCTGTATGCAAGAATGCTCGCTAATCTCTGACGCTAGAGGTTCTCAGGGTTCATACTTCATAAATACTTATTAAAAACAACTTCCGCATTCAAGTTGTCAGGAGACCAGATCTCATACACTTAATTATCTGTGATCGTGTTGGCTCCCATCGAAACGTTGTGGCTACCTAAAAGCTTTCCGCTCTCAACTTCGAATTTCTTTTCTTGATACGTCTTCTGGATCGAGTCCTTAACTCACTCACGTCAAACTTTTCTTTATTAATTCTATCTGCATAACTCGATTCTCGGTATTTCTGAGGGTTCGTACAGCGGCGGTGGCGGGCGGCCTTGCCGAAGATGTATCGACTCATTTTGCAAACAAGTCAACTTATTTGCTCTATGGAGTCTTCTAAACTCTTTCCCTTCGGAATATTAGGTCCCGTTCTACCAACTTAAGACTCCGGCTGGTCAGTGGTTAACATTTTTCCTTCCTCCTCTATCTCCTCTCTTTTCTTTCCACCTCAATTGCTTAACCCTTAAGACTTCCTCCCAAGAAGACACATGGTTTTGCTGATGTCTTCTTTGTGACCTCACCCTTGTATGAGTCCAACTTTTGCCTAGTTCATAAGCAATGCATAGCCCCTCTTCAACGCATAGCAGGCCACTCATTACAATTTAACTTAGCCATCTCAAGAAGCTAACCATCACCAACGCATAGGGTGACCCATCCATCCCTTGTTGTATGGCTTACTTGCACGACTTGCTTGGCATGGGCGCATGGTGCTTGCCACCAACACATAGGCGTGCTGCGTGGGCTGGTCGTTCAACGCATAGGTGTGCTTGGCCGCTCGACGCATGAGCGTGCTTGGCCGCATTGGATGCGTGTGGCGCCTGGATGCTTGGCCGGGTGCATGGGCATGATAGCTCGACGCATGGGCGTGCGGTGCTCGTTGGCCATCGCTTGCATAGCTGCATGGGCGCATGGCATAGGCGATGCGCTTGGCTACACTGCAGGGCACCTCGATGCATGACACAGTCGCTCGGCTAGGGCACTCAATGCATGGGGCATCCCCCCGACGGTGCGCTCATTGCACGGCGTGTCCACTCGACGCATGGCTTGGGCATCTGGCGAGGCTGCTCGACGCATGGCCTGACACTGGCTGAGGCTACTCAATGCATGACCTGTCCTCCTTGCCCACCCGTGTGCCTTCCAACGCATCATCTTTTTTTTCTTCTTTAGTCACATGCCTTCACCTCCAATGCATCACACCACCCTTCCAATGCATCACACACAAATTTTTCATACTTAGCCAAATTTTCCAAATTTTCCCCAAAATCAACTTTCACATTTTCCAACCTTTTCTCTACCATTCCATACTAGATTCCACATCAACCTACTTATCACAAAAATTTCAGTAGGGACACCCTTAAGTAGAGAAATTAGGATTCGAGGTTCATATATTCTCTCCATGTAAACTCAACATTGTATATATTTATATATATTGATCCACTGGAGTTTTAGTCCAAGTAGAAGTATTGTTGGGTTTTATGTCCTAAAAACTCGCAGTTTGTAAAATGATAAACATCTTCTATTATCAATATACTTGTTATTGATCTTATAAATTGTATGAAAGTCTATATCCAATAAATTAAGACCCATGACTATTGTATGAGTACTTGAACTTTATGTGGAGACATAAGAGTGTATCGAGTTCGAGTAAATAGTCAAAATGATATATGGTACATGAATGAGGTTGGGTACCTTATTCTGGTAACACCATTGGATGCGGCCTACTTTGTAGTTGTTACAAAGAGTTGTAAAGTGCTACAACGATGTGATCCTAATTCGTACATGTTATGACATGAGGGGTGGGGGCGTCCTATGTAATGAGTTTGCATAAGATCCGGACCAAGATGTTGGATCGATATGGCAACCTTAGAGGGGGGTGAATAGGGTTTAATTAAACTTTTTTTCTAAATTAACCCAATTAAACTAATTTAACTTTTTATAAATAATAAGAAAAATTCAAATTATGCAACAAATAAGATGACAAAAAATGTGATAATTTAATTCTATCAAATTTTAGCAAATAAATAAGAACAAACTAAAACATACAATAAATTGCTTAAATTAATTACAAAAATAAAAAGGAAGAGTTAGAAAAGAAGTTCGGTCAAACTCGACCTACTCCACTCCCCAAGCGTCTCCTGGGAATTTAAATAAAATCTTTCCGGCTCTTTCCACGGATTAGAGCCCAACCATTACACCACTGCTCCTTTTACGGGTTCAAGAGCAAACCCGATCCTTTCCACTGTTTAGGATCAAATCGTTAGAAATGTTGGAATTTTTTAAGAACACAATACAACTCTCACTGTAGTGGATTTACAAGTTTAAGCACTCAAGAAGTTTATCTTCACAATACAATAACACTCTCTCAAGAATAACACTCTCTCAAGAGAGCAATAATGGAACTTTTGAGTTTTGGAGGATTATGAAATGTAAAATTGGGTAAAAAGAGAATATGGTAAAGAGATAAAAAGAAACCAAATGGACAGGATGAAAAGGAAAAATCAATGGTGGATGATTTTAAACTAACAGTCGAAACGAAACAAAATATAAATTAAATTCATTTTCTTTGAAATTCATTTTAATTAAAATTATCCAAAATAAAAAAAACATATCATGTGTAAAACAATCCGTTAGAACAAAACATAAAAATAAAAATTTATTCTCCTTTAAATTTTTTTAATTTCAATTTTTTTATTTTAAATCAATCCAAAAACCAAAAGTCCATCATATGTTAATCTCTTAATGATCCACCATTCAACTAATATGCTGCCACATGTCTACATGCAAATGGTCTGGTTATACCACGTCATCCACCACGGTATTTTCTCTATAGACTTGTTTTGGTCATATCGTCTTCGTTTTAGCTCCGATTTAAGTGATTCAAGAGGTGTTGGAATCGTTGTTCCGAGCTCTACGCTATGGACATATTAAAACACTAATATTTTCAGTGATTAAAAATTGAATTTGTTATCATCAAAACATTGATTAATTAATTAATTTGAGATTAAGGGCCAAAAAGCCAACAATCTCCTCTTTTTGATGATGACAAACCATTAAAAAAAAATAGCTTGAAATACATGTAAACCATATGTAGCACATAATAAAATTCAACATATCACCATAAAGATCATTCTTGAAATTCACTCAAAAAAATAAATTCTCCCCCTAATTAATACAATCAAAATCATAACAATTTTATAGCATATTTTTCTTAAACTTCTCCCCCTTTGGAATCATCAAAAAGAATAATTTAGAAAAATTTAGAACTACATAAATGTTTCCCTTAAAAACATAAACATAAATTTAGCACAACTCCCCCTAAGAATATTAACACATGCTTTCCATATCTCCCCCTATCAAAATGCCTTCTAAAAGATTTAACAAGTAAAATTATAAAATCAAAAGGTATCACAATGAATAATACCGAGCTCAAGCCTATTTTTGCAAAAGTTTTCTTCATTCAAAGGCTTGGTAAAAATACCCTCTAATTGATTATTAGAGCCTACAAATTCAAGAGTAATATTATCATTTTGTACATGCTTTCTAATAAAGTGATGCCTAATATTAATATGCTTAGTCCTAGAATGATGTATAGGATTTTTAGTCAAATTAATAGCAGTAGTATTATCACAAAATATAGGCACATTATCAAACTTTAATCCAAAATCATAAAGAGTTTGTTTCATCCAAAGAATTTGAGCACAACAACTAGCAATTGCAATATATTCCGCTTCGGTATGGGTAAGGCAACCGAATTTTGCTTTTTACTAAACCAAGAAACTAAGGAACTACCAAGAAATTGACAAGTCCCACTAGTACTCTTATGGTCAAGTAAACTACCCGCAAAATCCGCATCGGAATATCCTACCAAATTAAATTCAACATTCAGGAATTACCATAAGCCTAAATCAAAGTACCAAGAAAATATTTAAAAAATTCTTTTTAATGGCATGTAAATGTGATTCCTTAGGTCAAGATTTGAAATCTAGCACAAAAGGAACATACACTAAAATAATATCGGGTCTCTACTAGAAAAAAAACCGGTTAAATGAAGTAAAGATCCAATCATACCCTATAAGTTTTATTATCACACACTTACCTTTTTTCATCCTTGGTCAAGCTAAGTGGATGTGCTCATAGGAGTTTTTGCAATTTTACCTTCCATTGAATTTTGAACCTTTTGAGAAAATCCCTTGTGTATTTTTCTTGACTTATGAAAATTACCATCCTTTGAGTTGTTGAATTTGAAGTCCAAGAAGAAGCTTAACGTTTCTCCCCATCATACTCCATCTCAAATTCACTATGCATTACACTTAGAAAATTCTTCACACAAATATTGGATTAGTTAAAAATAAAAAATAATATCATCCACATATATTTGTACTAAAAGCATTTATCATTTTACTTTAGTCCTTAATTAAAAAGAGTAGTATCAATTTTTACCCCATTTTAAATCCATTCTCAAGCAATAAATTTACTAAGTCTATCATACCAAAGCTATTGGAGCTTAGTATAATAAAACCATTAAAGAGGCCCATTTCAACTTATAGACATGAAATAGGAAAACTTTTCAAACCCTAGAGGTTGTTCTACATAAACTTCCTCCATGATATAACCATTTAAAAAAAATGCACTTTTCACATCCGTTTGATACAAAATGAAATTCTTAATTAAGAAGCAAAAGCAAAGCAAACATTACTAATAGCTTCTAAATCTAGCCAACGGATTGCAAATTGTTTCTTCATAACTATTTCCTTCCTCTGACAATAAACCTTGAGGCTTACAAGTCTAGCTTTATTTCTAATTGATATTTTCATTTTAAATCCATTTTATTTCAAAGAACCCATTTTAGTTCCCAATCTATAGAAGCGTTGAGGGAGGGCCTAGGAACTAAACTCTCAAAAACTTTATTCCTTTCAAATTTTGATTTTAATTTCTTCTTTGCCATAGCTAAAATTCCAAAAATTTCATTATTCGGCATCTTTAAAAACTTTTGCGTTCAATTTTGAGAAACAAAAAGCAAAATTATTAAAATATTAAGAGAGGAAACGAAGTTTTCAACACCTTGTTCGGATCACCAAGAATTAATTCTTTGAGAGGAAGAGCATTTACCTCCACTCTTTAGGCATGGATGAAGAAAACCTAACTTCGTTCTTTTCGAATTTAAGCTCACCTCTTGCCTTACTTTGTGAAACCAATTTCCTTTGCCCTGTCACTAACAAGTAAATCTCCAAAATTTCCTTCTAAAACATCCCACCTATAAATAGGCTTATAGAAATAACATTGCAAGATTCAATCAAATACTACTAGAATAGATTCCTCAAATTAACTAAAGTCTTTTATGAAAACTCTATAAGCTTTACTAGTAGAGGAATAGCTAAGGAAAATACCAACATCCGTCTTAGAATCAAATTTTTCAAGTTTTTCTTTGTTATTCAAAATAAAACATTTGCAACCAAAAACTTTGAAATACCCAATATTTGGAATTTTGTTATGCCAAAGTTCATAAGGAGTTTTATCCAAAGAAGGTTCTAATTAAAACTCTATTTAAAACATAACAAGCGGTGTTAACGGCTTCTGCCCAAAAGTATGTAGGTAAACCATACTCATGCAACATTGATCTAGCAATTCTTGCAAAGTACGATTTTTCCTTCAACTACACCGTTTTGTTGAAGGAGTTCTTGGAGTGGAGAAATTATGAGAAAAACCATTTCTTCAACAAAAAAAAGTTTCAAAAGCATTGCTATCAATTCTCTTCCATGATCACTTTCTAATTTTAGAATTAAAAAAAACCTTTTTTCATTTTGACTCTTTTTGCAAAACTAGAAAAGCTTTTCAAAGCATCATCCTTATGTTTTAGCATCAAAACCCAATTAAATCTTGAAAAATCATCAACTATCAACAAAGGCATAATCAGTTCCCTCCAAAACTAGTAATTCTAGAAGGGCCAAATAAGTCCATGTGTATAATAGTTGAAGGGGCTAGTCGTAGAAGATTACATTTTTAGATTTGAAAGAGGACTTAGTTTGCTTACCCATTTGACAAGCATCACAAACTTTGTCTTTTTCAAATTTAAATTTGGGAAGACCTCTAACCAAAAGAATTCTTGGAAATATTTGAAATTAAGTGCATGCTAGCATGTCCTAGTCTTCTATGCCATAACCAAGAATCATTATGCAAAGCCGATAAAATATTATCATTAATAGGAAAATCATTCAAATCAATAGTATAAACATTTTAATCTCTATTTCCAACAAATATAACTTTTCTATCACTTGCATTTTCAATGATGCAATTTTTTTATCAAACACAACTCTAAAGCCTTTATCACACAATTGACTAATACTAAGTAAATCATGCTTCAAACCATCAACCAAAAGTACATTTTCAATTAAAATAGAAGATTCATTACCCATACTACCTTTACCAATTATTTTACCTTTCTTGTTGTCACCAAAGGTTACAAGACCTCCATCCTTTTTGAGAGAGAGACAAACTTGGATGGATCTCCCATCATGTGCCTCGAGCAACTACTATCCAAGTACCACTTGTTTTTCTTAGAGCTTTCAAACAAACCAAACACAAATGTTCAATTTGATTCTTTTTAGTACCCACACTTTTGGGTCCTAGATGGTTAGCATTGACAAACTTGGGAATCCATTTCATTTTTGCATAGACATTTAAGGCATTGAATTTAGACAAGTAACAAGAATAAGTTGTATGTCCAAACTTGCTACATGAGAAACAAACAAACATTATGCAAAGATTTATCTCTTACAACAAATTTATGCACTCTACTTTTCTTGGAGAAATTATTCCTTGGAGCATTGTGAAACTTTGCCCTTTGAGAAAAATTTCTTCTTGGAGAGAGTAGTATGAGCATATTTCAATTTAAAACACTTAGGTCTTATATGGCCTTCAACATCACAATAATGACATATAGGCACAAAGTTAGATTTAACATGCTTAGACCACAACCTTAGGCATATTAAGCTTAGGCATATTATGAGATGCTTTAACAAAGATAGTTTAGAAACTTGAAGGAGAAGAACATTCATCAATATAGCATAAACCTCTTTTATCACCAAAAGGCTTGCCTATTTCAATTATTTTGTCTAATATTTGAACACTTATTGTCAACTTTTTTAATAGATTCTTTAGCCTTATCAAGTTTTGCAAAGCACTAAAATCCTTTTCTTTTGAGTAATTTAATCAAATTATCTTTTTCACAACTATCATGGTCAAAAAATTTAACTTTGTCAAGCAAGGCATTTTCTCATCACAATCAAAAGCATGCTTTTCATAAGAGATATTCATTTCATCAATATGCATAGGATCATGCTCATTCTCTTTTAAGCAAGCAATTTCTTCAATAAAGACTTATTTTTACTAGATAAAACATTGTATTTCTTTTTAAGCACAACATACTTAGAACTAAGTTTTTTCTAAATCATTTTGAATTATTTCAAAAGCTTCGAATAATTCATTATAAGAAAGAGGTTCTAGAGTTACCTCATCATTTGTTCATCCTCTTTGTCACTATGAGCTATGAAGAAAAAATTGACCACTTCTTCATTATCACTCCCACTTTCTCTTTCATCGCTATCATCCCAAGTAGCTTTCATTGCTTTCTTCTTGGATTTCTTGGATGATTTGAGAAAAGGACAATCGGTTCTAATATGACCCGACTTCTTGCATTCATAGCATATTACCTCATCCTTTTTGCTCTTTTCACCCTTTGACTCTTTTTGGTTGGAGAGATGCTTCCTGAATTGCTTTCTTTCTCTTGATGAAGTCTTATACTTACGTGAAAGATAGCCAACATCATCTTCATCAAGGTCATCTTCATCTTGGGATCAACTTCTAAAGATATTGGTCTTTAAAGCTGTACTCTTTTCTTTCTTTTTCTTCTCATCCTCCATGTTTTCTTGATATTTATCTCATCTGTCAATAACGAGCCCATGAGTTCATCAATGGAGAGGATTTGAGATCCTTTGCCTCTTGAATGGCGGTGACTTTAGGCTCCCATTGTTTAGGTAAAGACCACAATAGATTCTTTATCTTCTCAAGATTTGAGTACTTTTTCCCAAGTCCTTCTAAAGCATTGATAATGTTTAGTAAATCTAATAAACATATCGGAAATAACTTTCATTTTCATCAATTTTAAACATTTCATATTGATGAACTAAACATGTCAATCTTTGTTTCTTTTTACTTGACTAGTTCCTTCATGAGTAATTTCTAATTTATCCCATATCTCTTTAGTGATTTTGCAAATAGACACTCTATTATACTCAACTTCATTCAAAGTACAAAAATAGGCAATTAATAGCTTTGACATTTAAAGAGCATGCTTTCTTTTCATTTATTGACCATTCTCCTTGGGTTTATAGTGCTAACACCATCAACATCTTTTGTTGGAATTTTAATACCTTCCTCAACAATATCCCATAAATCATAATCAATAGAAAACGAGAAAAATCTCATTCTATTTTTCCAATAACTATAATTAGTACCATTAAAGAAAGGAGGCTTTGTAATAGATTGACTATCGGTAAAAGGGATAAAACCTAAAGTTGCCATAGCTAAAAAACAATTAAGTTTATCAAGAAATAACAATTTCAAGAAGAGCAACCCGCTCTGATACCAATTGTTGAATCGATATGGCAACCATAGAGGGGGTGAATAGAGTTTAATTAATTTTTTTTCTAAATTAATCCAATTAAACTAATTAATACACTTTTTATAAATAATAAGAAAAATTCAAATTATGCAACAAATAAGATGACAAAAAATGTGATAATTTAATTCTATCAAATTTTAGCAAATAAATAAGAAAAAACTAAAACATACAATAAATTGCTTTAATTAATTGCAAAAATAAAAAGGAGTTAGAGAGAAGAAGTACGGTTAAACTTGACTTACTCCACTCCCCAAGTGCCTTTTGAGAATTGAATAAAATCTTTCCGACTCTTTCCACCGATTAGAGCCCAACTGTTACACCACCACTCCTTTTTACGGGTTCAAGAGCAAACCCGATCCTTTCCACGATTTAGGATCAAACCGTTATAAATGTTAGAATTTTTGAAGAACACAATACAACTCTCACTAGAGTGGATTTACAAGTTTAAGCACTCAACAAATTTATCCTCACAATACAATTAACACTCAAGAATAAGATGAAAAGAAAAAAAAAATTGGAACTTAAGAGAGAGCAACATGGAACTTTTGAGTTTTGGAGGATTATGAAATGTAAAATTTGTTGGTTTAAAAATTGGAAAGGAAGATGGTTTATATAGAGATGGAAAAATTTTTAGAACCACAATTAATTTGGACCATTGGATTTTGGAAAAAAAAATCAATGGTGGAGATTTTAAACTAAACTAGTCGTTAGATACAAACAAAATATAATATTAAATTCATTTTCTTTTGAAATTCATTTTATTTTTTAAAATTAATCCAAAAAATAAAAAAAACATACCATGTGTAAAAAACTAACCGTTAGACATAAACATAAAAATAATATTAAATTTATTTTCCTTTTAAATTTATTTTTAATTTCAATTTTTTATTTTAAATCAATCCAAAAACCAAAAGTCCATCATATGTTAATCTCTTAATGATCCACCATTCAACTAATATGCTGCCACATGTCTACATGCAAATGGTCTGGTTATGCCACATCATCCACCACGGTATTTTCTCTATAGACTTGTTTTGGTCACATCGTCTTCGTTTTAGCTCCGATTTAAGTGATTCAAGAGGTGTTGGAATCGTTGTTCCGAGCTCTATGCTATGGACATATTAAAACACTAATATTTTCAGTGATTAAAAATTGAATTTGTTATCATCAAAACATTGATTAATTAATTAATTAAAATTAATTAATTTGAGATTAAGGGCCAAAAAGCCAACATAAGAAATAAGCCACTTTTAATTTATAATGCTATTTACTGTTTAAGACTGATTATTTCACCTAAATGACCTAGGAAACTCGATCTTAATCCTGAGCTAACTATGAACTCTTGTTTATTCGGGATTGTCCTTAGATTTGCATAGTTAAGAGTTGGCTCAATAGCGCCGGCTCAATAAGACTCCCATTTCAGGGGTAAGACCGGATAGATAGCTGGAGATATAGGGTGCAAGACGGAGTTCACGTCTACCCGATTTAGGGATAGGAGAAAGGTTGTTCTCTCAAGTACTGAATCCAAGTCTTGAACAAAAGGCCTTACCCTCTCACTGGGCTGAGAGAGTTTGGTTTGGTGATTGGATCACAAACCAGTTATTCATTAGAAGATCAGTAGAAATTGAGGAATAAGACATAATCTCAGGGGTAGAACAGATATTTGACCCAACCGTTATTACGAACAACCTGTGAAATGTCGACTTGATGATTATGGTTAAATCATGTGGACATAATATATCTACAATGAGGGGAGTGCAACTATGGGCTTTAGTGGAATGACCCATTAGTTAACGAATGAAGATTAATCTTGTCTAATGAGTTTAGCCAATTAATCTCGGATCGTTGGCGCCCATGATCTGTAGGTCCGCGAGGTCCCCCTACTAGCTTATAACGGACTAGCTCTAGAATAGCGTGATAAGTTAATTTGAAATGTTTAAATTAGAATTCAGGGAATTAGTAATTATATGAGATATAATTATGTTTAATTTTAGAAATAAACGGTATAGGAGAATTTATAAATTTAAATATGATTTAAATATATAAAGATGAATATGTGTTAAATTTAATTTAATATTTGATATTAAATTAATTNTGATTTAAATATATAAAGATGAATATGTGTTAAATTTAATTTAATATTTGATATTAAATTAATTAAGTTTTATTAATTAATTAATTTATGAAATTAATTAATTTTTCATTTTTAAAATAAAATAGATTTATTAAATCAAATTTTGATTTTTAGATAAAATTTAAAAAGAAAAGAAAAACACATTTAAATGGAAAAATGGATTTTTTCATTATCCATCACTTAACGAGCTCACTCATGAAGCAACCATTTGGCCTTGTCTTCTCCAAGCATGAGCTGCAACACATGCAACTCTTCTCTTTGCATGTTGATCTGCAATATAATGAAAAGATTGGAGTGAAAAACGGGCATGCAATCAAAAGGTTTTTGAGAGAAAAATTGGTTTGAAGAAAGGTTCTTAAACCTTGTTGCAACAGTGAGCTTTTCTCCTTCATCCCTTGACTCAAGCTTGTTTGAGTCCCACAACTCAATCTAGAGCACCAAGAGAATAGTGGGGGAAGATCTTGAGATGGTCTACAATAAGATATGGAAAAGATTGCAGCTGGAGATGGAGCTTTGAAGAAGTTCTTCAATAGGTATGTCTTGAAACCCATTTTTCTACAGAAGCATGTTTATATTATGCCAAAATTAGTGAATTTGAATGCTTAGATGATTCTTGTTCTTCCGCTGCGATTGATACAATTCTACATAGAAGTCTATCAATGACAGGCCTATAAGTGACTATCTCTGGTATTTACCTAAGTCATATCACGAATATCATTAATATCATTCATTTTATTGGTATATACCTAAGTCATATCATTGATATATAGATATCACTGATAGCTATGGCTATAATTGATAACTTCAATCAGTAGCTATCACCGATAACTTTTAGCAGTGGCTATCAATGATAGAATTTCATGAAATGGAATTGACTTTTATATCATTGATATCATCGATATACAGATATCACCTAAGTTCTATTACCGATATCACTTATATCACTTATATCGTAGTTATCGGTGATAGCTTCTATCATTGATAAAATGCTATCAGAGATAACTTCTTTGATTCCTTTTTACCATCAAATAACATGTCATCGTTGATAACTTCTATGAATGATAACATGCTATTAGTCTTAATTTCTAGGCATTCCATTTACACTTTAATTTGAGATTCAACTTTATTAATTAAATTCTCTAAGTTGGCTATCAATGATAGACTTCTATAAGTAGCTATTAACTGTGAAAAAAATCATCAAAGATTAAGCTATCGATGATAGAAAATATTAGTGGTTATCACTGATAGACTTTCATTACTGACTATCAATTTTGAAATATTAACAGTCAAAGCTATCAATGGCTATTATTGAGAAACTTTTATCATGATTATCAATAATAGACTTTTATCACTACTAGACTTCTACCGTTGATATCTACCTAAATTCGATATTACTAATACATGAATATGACTGCTATCTATCTATGTTATATCACGAATATCACTAATAATTGATATTATCAATACAAAAATATTATGGGACACAAATACACAAATATATCAATTTGTGTCATTCATTTTGGGTCATCTATGTCATTTTTTCAAGTTTATTTCTCATAGACATCATATTCTTAAAGTCCTATAAAAAGAGGAAAAACACTATTGGCCTGTTTGGTATCGTACACATTTCTCATTTTTTGAGAAATAAACTTGTTTAATAACTATTCTGGTTTCTTAATTCAAAGTTTTAAGAAATGTTTCTAAACTTGGTGCAAATTTGTGGACTAAAAAAGGTAGTTTCTTTCAAATCCGTTTTCATTTGCTATTTTTATTTAATGTTTCGTTATAATAATCAAACTTGATGATTGACTTGTTAAGGCTACGTCACTTATGAATTGGGTATTTTCAAGTCTTGGGTACGAAATTCAACCTCAAAATTCATATGAAATGAAGGGGAGAAGAAAAGATTGGATAAATGAAAGAAAATTTAAAGAGAGAGAGAAGAAGCAAAAGCAGGAGAAATGAAAGAAAATTAAAAAAAAAAAAGCAAAAACTAGAGAAATGAAAGAAAATTTTTTAAAAAAAAAGGAAAGGGAAGAAGCAAAACTGGAGAAAGAAAAGAAAATTTAAAAATTTAAAAAAAAGGGAGGAAGCCAAAACCGAAGAAATGAAAAAAATTAATAAAAAAAGAAAGTGAAGAAGAAGGAAAAGAAAGAAAATAAAAAAATAAAAAAAAAGGGAAGAAGCAAAAATCGGATAAAGGAAAGAAAATAAAAAAGAAAGAAAGAGAAGAAGCAAAAACTGTAAGCAAAAACCAGATAAAGAAAAGCAAATAAAAAAAGAAAAAAAAGAGAAGAAGCAAAACCAATAAAATATAACATTAAAATATCCTTAAGGTGATGGTGGAGCTTGATCCTAAAATATGAAAGATATACAATAATAATAATGATAATGTTATGAACTTGAGGAGCGCAATAAGAACATAGATACCAATAAAATATAATATTAAAATAAATATAATATAATATAATAATAAAATAAATAAATATTGAAATAAATTAAAGATAATATATAAATAAATAAAATAAAAAAATTAGCAAAATAAAAAATAAGAAGTTTCTCTAAATTCTCCACTTTCTCCAATTTTTATCGAATTTGCCCAATGTGTGTCTTCAAAAACCCACCAAATACCACTATTTATAGGCAATTTGGCGTGTAGGAGGTGGACTACTTGGACATTAGTAATGTGTAATGTTGAGAAATATGGAAGACACTTTGGAAAATGGGGACATGATACATGGTCAACTGACACCAAGCATGAGCATTTAATGGGCATCTATTATCATAATATTTATAATACTCCCCTTAGATGGCCATTATATATATAAAATATGTCTCGTTAAAGCCTTACTAGGAAAAAAATCCTAGTGAAGGGAAAAGATTCCGAAAAAGTATATTTACTCCCCATCATGGAAACATCACTTGAAATCTTTGAGTTGCTGCATTACAATGTTATGCACAAGTTTTTCAAGGACTGCAATAGGTAATGTCTTTGTAAATATGTCTACCAGTTATCTTTCGAACAAATTTGTTGTATAGTGACCTCGTCATTTTGTTCAAGATCATAAGTCTAGAAAAGCTTTGGTGAAATATGTTTTACTCTATCTCCTTAAATATATCCTACTTAAATAATTCCTCATTTGATTCAGGATATGCATGTTGTGTTATCTTTGTATAATATCATTACATGATTTTTACTAGAATACGAAGGACATGCTCCATGAATTTACTGAGTCATTGATCTTAGCTATACACATTATCGACTAGCCTCGTGAATTGCAAGAATTTGAACATGATTTGGGGAAGTAGCCGTTATGGTTTGTTTCACTGGCCACTTGTTTTTAAAGTGTCTATTAACATATGACTTAGTTTAAAAAAGTTATGAAAGCATGTTCACGTATTTATATACTTTATGTTACTAGCATGCGTTGGAAGTTCATGATTATATGATAAGGATTTTTAAGAATATGTTTCATGCTACTATGCTTTTATACATGCTTTGATGAGTAT
>NC_052352.1:29149923-29183227 GCF_009727055.1 Benincasa hispida | reverse complement strand
CGACATGATCAACTGATCTTCCCCTCTATAGCACTTGCTCTGATACCGAACTGCACAATCGCTCTTTCGGAGTTCTTAGCGGATTGTGCGCACTTGTTCCCGCTCACGAACAAGTAGCAACTCGAATACAGGACTTGCGATGCACTCTGGTGCCTCTCGCAACCTCCACCCCCGTTTTAGGGAAAACGGTTTTAGAAAACGGGTTTAAAGAAAAGGTTTTCGTAAGAAGTTTTGTGAGTGTGAATAAAAAAAGAAAGATTGTAGTAGACTAGAAAGCAATAAGCAACAACAACACCTTTATAGAGTACTACTCCGGGTATGAGGAAGTGATGGTTGGATTGGGCATGCGGCCATGGGCAACAGGCCCTGGAAAAGCATGACCGTTACACCTAGCAACTCCCTAGCCAAGCCATGCGACACCCTTTGCCAAGCCATGCAACACCCCAGCCAAGCCATGTGACACCCCAGCAAGCCACCATGACACCCCCGCCGGCCCCCGGGTCCGTTTCGAGCATCAAACGAGCTCAACTCGCAAAATCGTCTGGCACACGACTTTTTATCATCGTTCTTAACCCCTGGGTCCATTTCACGCAATTCTGTGCCAGAAAATTCGGGAGCGAAAAGTGGGCCTCAGGGCCCCGGGGACTATTTCGGGCACCAAACGAGCTTCGTTCTCAAAATCGTCTGGCACACGGCTTTTTTTCATCGTTCTTAACCCTTGGGTCTATTTTCGCGCTTTTTCGTGACGGAAGGTTCTTGCAAAAAAATTGGGTCCCGGGGCATTGCCCTGCGACACCACACCAAGCCATGCAACACCCCAGCAAAGCCATGCGACACCCCAACAAGCCACCGCGACACCCCCACGGGGCCCCGGGGGCCGTTTGGGTCACCAAACGAGCTCCGTTCGTAAAATCTTCTGGTACACGCCTTTTTTTCATTGTTTTTAATGCCTATGTCTATTTTCGCGCATATTCATGTCGGACGGTTTGGGAGCGAAAAGTGGGCCCCACGACCCCGAGGGCCGTTTCGAGAACCAAATGAGCTCCGTTCGCAAAACCGTCTAACACATGACTTTTTATCATCATTCTTTACCCATGGGTTCGTTTTCGCGCTTTTTCATGACAAAATGCTCGCGCACGAAGAACGGCCCTCCGGCGTAGCCCGCAAGGCCTCGGGGTTTGTTTGAGTCACCAAACGAGCTCCATTCGCAAAACCGTCTGGCACCCGCTTTTTATTCATCATTCTTAACCCCTAGGTCCGTTTTCGCACAATTTAGTGCCGGAAGGTTCGGGAGCAAAAAGTGGGCCTCGAGGGCTGTTTTGGGCACGAAACGAGCTCCGTTCCCAAAACCGTCTGACACATGGCTTCTTAACCCCTCGGTCCGTTTTCGCACATTTTCGTGACGGAAGGTTCGCGCACAAAAATTGGGTCCCGAGGCGCTGCCCCGCGACACCCCAGCTAAGCCATGGCGACACCCTAGCCAAGCCATGCAACACTCCAGCCAAGCCATGCGACACCCAGCAAGCCACCGCGACACCCCCGCGGGGTCGTGGGTGCCGTTTGGCGCACCAAACAACTCCGTTCACAAACCGTCTGGCACACGCCTTTTTTTCATCGTTTTTTAATGTCTGGGTCCTTTTTCGCGCATTTTCGTGCTGGAAGGTTCGGGAGCGAAATTTGGGTCCCACGGCCCCGGGGGTTGTTTCGGACACCAATCGAGCTCCGTTCGCAAAACCTTCTAGCACACGACCTTTTATCATCATTCTTAACCCTTGGGTCCGTTTTGCGCTTTTTCGTGACGAAATCCTCGCGCACGAAGAACGGCCCCCCGGCGCAGACTATGGGCCCCGAGGTTCATTTGGGTCACCAAACGAGATCAGTTCGTAAAACCGTCTGGCACACGCTTTTTTTTCATAGTTCTTAACCCCTAGGTCCGTTTTTGTGCAATTCTGTGCCAAAGGTTCGGGAGTGAAAAGTGGGCCCCGGGGGCTGTTTCGGGCACCAGACGAGCTTCGTTCCCAAAACCGTCTGACACACGGCTTTTTTTCATCGTTCTTAACCCTTGGGTTCGTGTTTGTGCTTTTTCGTGACAGAAGGTTCGCGGACAAAAATTGGGTCTCGGGGCCCTGCCCTGCGACACCTCAGCATGCCTAGCGACACCCAGCCAAGCCATGCAACACACCAGCCAAGCCATGCAACACCTCAGCAAGCCACTACAACACCCCCGCGGGGCCGTTTAGGACACCAAACGAGCTCCATTCACAAAACCGTCTGGCACACGCCATTTTTTCATCGTTTTTAATGTCTGGGTCCTTTTCATGCATTTTTGTGTCGGAAGGTTCGGAAGCGAATGGTGGGCCCCATGGCCCCGGGGGCCGTTTTGGCCACCAAACGAGCTCCGTTCGAAAAACCGTTTGGCACACGACTTTTTATCATCATTTTAACCCTTGGGTCCGTTTTTGCGCTTTTTCATGACGGAATGCTCGTGCACGAAGAACGGCCCCCCGGCGCAGCCCGTGAGGCCCCGGGTCCATTTGGGGCACCAAACGAGCTCCGTTCGCAAAACCGTCTGGCACACGCCTTTTTTTTTCGTTCTTAACCCCTGGGTCCGTTTTTCGCAATTCCATGTCGGAAGGTTCAGGAGCGAAAAGTGGGCCTCGGGGCTATTTCGGGCACCAAACGAGCTTCGTTCCCAAAATCGTCTGGCACACAGCTTTTTTTCATCGTTCTTAACCCTGGGTCCATTTTCGCACTTTTTCGTGACGGAAGGTTTGCGCACAAAATTTGGGTCCCGGAGCCCTACCCCGCGACACCCCCAGCCAAGCCATGCGAACCCCAGCCAAGTCGTGCACACCCCAGCCAAGCCATGCGACATCCCAGCAAGCCAACGCGACACCCCCGTGTGGCCTCGGGGTCCTTTTGGGGCACCAAACGAGCTCGTACACAAAACTGTCTGGCACACACCATTTTTTCATCATTTTTAATGCCTGTGTCCATTTTTTGCACATTTTCATGCCGGAAGGTTCGGGAGCGAAAAGTGGTCCCCATGGCCCCGGGGGCCGTTTCGGTCACCAAACGAGCTCTATTCGAAAAATTATTTGGGACACACTTTTTATCATTATTCTTAACCCCTTGGTCCGTTTTCGCGCTTTTTCGTGACGGAATGCTGGCGCACGAAGAACGGCCCCTGACGCAGCCCGTGGGGCCCTGGGGTCCCTTTGGGGGACCAAACAAGCTTCGTTCTCAAAACCGTCTGGCACACACCTTTTTTTCATCATTCTTAACCCCTGGGTTCGTTTTTGCGCAATTCTGTGTCGGAAGGTTCGGGAGCGAAAAGTTGGCCCCTGGGCCCCAGGGGCTGTTACGTGCACCAAATGAGCTCCGTTTCCAAACCGTCTGGCTCATAACTTTTTCTCATCGTTCTTAACCCTTGGCTCCGTTTTTGCACTTTTTCGTGACGGAAGGTTCGCGCACAAAAATTGGGTCCTGGGCCCTGCCTCGCGAAACCCCAGCATGCCTAGCGACACCCCAGCCATGCGACTCCCCCAGCCAAGCCATGCAACACCCCAGCCAAGCCATGTGACACCCCCAGCCAAGCCATGCAACACTTCAGCCAAGTCATGCGACACACCAGCAAGCCACAACGACACCCCCGCGGGGCCCCGGGGGTTGTTTTTGGCACCAAACGAGCTGCGTTCACAAAACCATCTGGCACACGCCTTTTTTCATCATTTTTAACGCCTGGGTTCATTTTCATGCATTTTCGTGCCGGAAGGTTCGGGACCGAAAAGTGGGCCCCATGGCCCCGGGGGCTGTTTCCGGCACAAAACATGCTCCGTTCGAAAAACCGTCTAACACACGAATTTTTATCATCATTCTTAACCCCTGGGTCCATTTTCGCGTTTTTTCGTGACGGAATGCTCGCGCACGAAGAATGGCCCCCCGATGCATCCCGTGGGGCCCTGGGGTCCGTTTGGGACACCAACGAGCTCCCTTCCCAAAACCGTCTGGCACACGCCTTTTTTTCATCGTATTTAACCCCTGGGTCTGTTTTTGCGCAATTCCGTGTCGGAAGGTTCGGGAGCGAAAAGTGAGCCCCGGGGCCTCGAGAACTGTTTCGGGCACCAAAGTTTATGGGTTGATCTGATTCCATTAGAGTTATTGCCATTTAATGTTATTCTAGGCATGTATTTCCTAAGTAAATATGATGTTGTTGTAGACTGCTTTAAAAGAGATAGTATTTAGGATACCGAGTGAACAAGAGATATTATTTGTAGGAAGTAAAAGAGTCCTCCCAGGTAGTTTAATATTCGCAATGAAGGCTAGGAAACTGCTGAGTAAGGGATGTGATGTCTATCTGGCTCATGTAATGGTTTCACAGGATGAGAAGCTGAAACTTGAGGATCTACCAGTTGTACAAGAGTTCTTGAATATATTCCCTGAAGAGTTATTTAGTTTGCCACCTGACGGGGAAGTTGAGTTTACGATTGATTTGATTCTAGGTACAACTCCTATTTCCCAAGCACCGTATAGGATGGTGCCAGTAGAGCTAAAGAAGCTAAAAGTTCAGTTGCAGGAGTTAGTAAATAGGGTATATTAGACCCAGTGTGTCACCTTAAGGAGCACCGATATTGTTTGTAAAGAAGAAAGATGGTTCTCAGATTATGTATTGATTATAGATAGTTGAACAAGGTGACAATTAGGAATAAGTATCCATTGCCCCGTATAGATGATCTCTTTGACCATCTAAAGGGAGCCACGGTGTTCTCTAAGATAGACTTGAGATTAGGCTATCATCAGCACAAGGTGAAGGAAGCAGATGTTCGAAAGACTGCTCAGAACCAGGTACGGGCACTATGTTAGTTTGACGAAGGCCCCTGCGGTGTTCATGGACCTTATGAACAAGATATTCCATCCCTACCCAGATCAGTTTGTGATAGTTTTTATTGATGATATTTTAGTATACTCTAGTAGTAAGGAGAAACATGTGGAACATCTGAGGTTTGTGTTGCAGACATTATAAGAAAAGTTGTATGCCAAGTTTAGTAAGTGTGATTTCTAGGTGAATCAGGTTGTATTTCTGGGGCATGTAGTTTCAGAATTAAGAATCAGCGTAGGTCCTCGGAAGACAGAAGTGTGTAGTTTCCTGGGTCTGGTAGGTTATTACAGGAGATTTGTGGAGGGTTTCTCCAAGATAGCTCTTCCGTTGATGAACTTGACCCAGAAAGACGTGAAGTTTGAGTGGTCGCTGGAGTGCGAGCATAGCTTCCGGGAGTTGAAACGAAGGTTAGTCTTAACACCAATGCTTACTTTACCTACTCCAGGTAAAAAGTTCGAGATTTATTGTGATGCATCCCGATAGGGATTAGGTTGTATGTTGATGCAAGAAGGAAGGGTAGTGGTCTATGTTTCTCGTCAGTTAAAGAAGCATGAGTGTAACTATCCTACAAATGACCTAGAGTTAGCAGTTGTTGTTTTAGTTTTGAAGCTGTGGCGACGTTATTTTTTTGGAGAGCGTTGCCATATATTCACTAATCATAAGAGTTTAAAGTATATCGTTGATCAGAAGAAGTTGAACTTGAGGCAGAGAAGGTGCATCGAGTTGATCAAGGATTATGATTGCTCGATTGAATATCACCCAAGTAAAGCAAATGTAGTGGCAGATGCTCTAAGTAGGAAATCATGAACAACTAAGGTTGTTACCTATTCCATAAGAGGTGTGCTGTTGCATGAGTTCCAAAGTGCCAAGGCGATTCTAGCAGTTGGCCGGATAGAAGGTTTGTTAGCTTCATTCGAGGTACGACCTACCCTAGTTGTTGACATCTTACATGAGCAGTTAGGAGATCCAGATCTCCGAAGGATCGCAGAAGAGGTATGTAAGGGTCTAAGGACTGATTATCAACTAAGAGCAAATGGAGTTTTACTCAAGGAAGGCAGGGTTTGTGTACCTAATAATTGTTCAGAGCTAAGTAGGTATCGTTAATTCTACCTAACCCGAAACAAACAATATTTGTAAAGCTCGAACAACAACCTAAACTAACTCGTAGTTAAAGTGGAAGTAAGAAGTCGATCCACAGGGAAATGTTATTGAATCCTTTCTTTAACCAAGCTTAACTATGAAAGATATAAAACAGGGGTTTTTTATTAAGACAAGAACATGCTAAAAATCAAAAGATAAAGGATAGTTGTAACCAAATTTAGAACAATCTTTCTTCTAATCCAAGTTAGACGTTCGATGCAATTCTTATCATTGAATTCTAAAAATTTAATTCACAATTGGATTAAGCTCACAATTACCCACTTAACTAGATTAAACTAGTCTCTACAAAGGTGGACAACTAGCATTAACCTAGTCAAGAAAGCGTCATGCTCAACAATTAAGATAGGATAGCCCTAACCCTAACCAATCTACATGTTTCTACCTCTATTGGGTTCGATAGCGACCATATAGAAGAGAAAACACGCGCATGAAGTTCTAGGATTCAATTGCGTCGATTAATTGTTAAGATAGCTTACTCAATTAACTGAATTTTCTTCAAACCTAGTAATTAGTGCATCCTAGGATAGCCATTCAACACACAATTACTATTGCTTCTTGGAGATCTTGGCTAGACATTCTATCGAACACATGAAAGGAAATGCATTCAATCATGAGTGAATGTGACAAAACCAAGCATCTAGGCTAAACATGTTCAAGATATAGATCATTCAACATGTATCAAGAAATTAAAACGAATTCAAGAAAGCTCAAATCAGATTGCTAATGATAAAGAGAAATAGAAAACTCAAAAGAATTCGCAAGAGCTTTTGAAATAGAAACAAGATTCAATTACCTCACAAATCCATAGACAAATTCATGAAAAATTACAAGTTATTGATTACAATTCAAAAATAAATCAAAATATAACCTAAGTAGGGAACAAAATTACCATAGAGACTAAATGATATAGAGAGAAATTCCAACCTCCATTGACATCGTGCTTCCTTCTCAGCAAAAATGAAAGAAAAACTATTTATATTTGCAGGGTAACATCGTGACGCTAAGGTCAGCATTGCAATGCTAAATCGCAAAAAAAGCCAAGAAGCGTTGCGCTTGAGACGTGACGTTGGTGCTTAACGTTGCATTGCGTGAGGCGCGTGCGCGAGATGAATCGTGTCAAATTTTGGAGCATTGCAACGTTGTGGGGAGCACTGCAACACTGCCCTATTTTGTAGAAGAAGTGGGCATTTTGTCTTCAAGCGTTGCTCGATGCTTCTCCTAGGGTCGTGATGCTGAAAACTCGACGAAGAAACTCGATACTCGATGCTCGATGGCATTACTCGATGGCAGTTTGGTAATTACTCGATGGCATTTACTCGATTAATCGATGGTACTCGATGGCATTTACTCGATGCTCAATGGCATTTTGGTAATTTTCTGATTCTCTTCAATTTAGTTGATTTTATTGGTCATTTTTTTTTATCCTTTTGGCCCAATTTTCTCTTAATGACTCCTAAATGCCTCAGGGACCATTTTACCTACAAAATTAGCAATTAAAGCAAATAATCAACACGATTTTGGGGGATTTAACATGGAAAATATATATCCTTTAAAAACCTAACAATGACTTAGCTTAAACAGGTTATTCTAGGGAGGCGCATAATTCAGCATATGTTATGCATCTAGGCAGTATGAAGATGTATAGAACATTAAAGAAGTCATACTAATGGCCTGACATGAAAAGAGAAATAGTAGAGTGTGTTGATAGATGCTTGATATGTCTGCAAGTTAAACCTAAACAGCATAGGCCAAAAGGATTACTTAATCCACTCCTAGTACCAGAGTGGAAGTGAGAGCATGTCACGATGGATTTCTTATTTGGTTTGCCCAGGACACCCTCAGGTTATGACGGGATATGGGTGATTTAATTGAGGATTATTGGATTAATTTGAAGTGTTCAAATTAAATGATATAATTAATTAAATTACTTATATACGTGATATAATTAATATAATGTATTCGATACAATATAATATAAGGTAATATGAGAGGAATTTGAATATGATTCAAATACTAATTATATGAATTAGATTCATGTGATTAAATATGATTTATATTGAGAGGAATTAAATATTCTGATATGAACCAAATATTAATTATATGGATGAAATTCATATAAGTGAATTTACTATAAATGTGATTTATATTAAATGCCATGTATTGTTGAGAGAAAATAAAATCTATAAGTTATATTGTATTTGATGTAATATAAAACTATTGGCTAAATGTTATATGTGATATAACATATAGTGTACAAATATAATAAAGTAGTTATTATATACATACATACACATATATATATATATATATTATTAATGTAATGAAAATTCATTAAAGGGAAGGAGTTACAACTCCCTCCCCCCATTCTCTCAATTAATATACGTGGGATTCAAGTGGTTGGAGATAATTCTTCTTCCTCAATTCTCTCTGAGAAGAGTTCTCTCTGAAAAAGTTCAACAGAGAAGAAAGGTTCTTCTCTTCCCTCTCTTCCTCTCCATCTCCTTTCCTCTTCCAAGGATTCAAACAAAGCCCACAACTCTTGCTTGAATCCTTTATCCCAAGAGAATATAGAGGATTCTCAAGGTGGTGGTGTCAGTTCTTGAAGAAGGAGATCCGCATGGAGAAAGAGTTCTGTTCATGGCTTGTACGAGGGAATTCTTGAAGAAAGGGTTCTTCAAAGGTAAGGGTTTCTGAAACCCTAAGTATTTTATTTAGCATGCTATAATTTAAGAAAATACATATCTCGTTCTTGTTTTACTGTAAAGTTTATATTCAATGAAAAATGGAATTTGGGTCGATCTTTGCTTCCGCTCAAAGGATCTTTTTCGAAAATTTCCTTCAATTCGGGGCTACAGTATCGATAGTATCAGATCGAGAATCAAGGTTTACATCGAAGTTCTAGCCTAGTTTACAGAAGGCTATGGGCAATAAATTATATTTCAGTATAGCTTTTCATTCGCAGACCGATGGACAGTCAGAGCGGATGATTTAGATGTTAGAAGACATGCTAAGGGCATGTGTATTGTAGTTTAAGGGCAGTTGGGACACACATTTGTCGTTGATTGAATTTTCGTATAACAACAGTTATCATTCGAGTATTGAGATGGCTCCATACAAGGCTTTGTATGAAAGACCGTGCAGGACTCCAGTATGTTGGAATGAAGTAGGAGAAAGGAAGTTGTTAGGCCTAGAACTCATTCAGCAGACATCTAATAGTGTTAATCTTATAAGAGAGAATCTTAAAGCATCCCGAGACAAGCAAAAGAGTAATGCAAATAAGAGGAGAAGAGAGTTAAGAGTTGAAGTTGGTGATCAGGTATTCCTTAAGTTATCCCCATGGAAAGAAATACTTTGATTTTGAAAAAAAGAGAAGTTGAGCCCAAGATACATCGGACCTTACGAGATCTTGAAACGTGTTGGTCCAACAACTTATAGGTTAGTGTTACCTCCAGAGTTGTCTCGTATCCATGATGTTTTTCATGTATCAATGTTGAGGAAGTATGTGCAAGATCCGACCCATGTGTTTGTAAAGCAACCAATGCAATTAAAAGAAAATTTGAGTTATGCGAAAGAACCAATAAAGATTCTTGATAAAAAGAAGCAAGTGATGAGGAATAAAACGATACCTTTAAAGTTATTGTGGAAGAATCATGGCATTGAAGAAGCCACGTGGGAAGCTCATGAGTAGATGAGAAGTAAACACCCTCAGTTGTTCAGTTGATATCCTTGAAGCAAATTTCGAAGATGAAATTTCTCTTAGGGGGAGCTAAATTTTAAACCCCATGCTTTATTTTCCCTACTTAAGTATGTTTAATAGTGTGGTTAGTATGATAAATGGGTTAAAATATGAGTTAATGCTAATCTATAAGGAAATGTTGAGGAATAAGAAGAGTGTTGAAGGAGGTCCTAAGTATTTCAAAGTGTGGCTCTTGGGTGGATAGGCATAGCCTAACAAGTAAGAAATTTGGCTAAGTATGGAGCTAGGCATTAGATGTCATGAGCGTTGGTTGGAGGCCTAGTGGGCAATAACCATATCATTGGAGGTTAAGCAAGCTTGTTTATGGCTAATTTGTGGGTCGCATGATGATGCTAGGCGATGGCCTTAGGAAAGGTGATGAGCTTGTGTAAGTGACCATAAGTGTGGACGATTGCCAAGGGCTTGGTTGCATGAGTAATGGGCATGCGATAATTTAAGCTTGGGAGGTTAGTGAGCCAGGCGATGTGTGCTGCAAAGCAAAGCATTAGACAATGGCATGGTGAGGTGATGATCTTTCCAAGCCAAGGTATGAGCAGGCTGCATAGGCAAGGGAAACTGAGTGATGGAGGAAACTGAGTGATGGAGGAGAGTGTCTAGTTGTTGAGGCTGCTATGCAATGTTATGTGACCAAGAGTAAGTTTTGTGTTATATTGCAAAGGACTTCAGCTGAATTAGAGTCCTTAAAGGGCTAGCTATCATGATCCTATAGGTTGATCACACTTAGTGAGCTAGTTGGCAATTTAGTAAATAAAGAGCAGCTCATAGCCTTGGGTATAAAAGGTAGGCCGACTTCAAATGCTCATTTTGGGCGATTTACTCGTGCAATTGAGGTGATTTCAAAGTCATCTAAAAGTTGTGTGAGCCTAGTAGGTGAGCTAGTGCTATCAGAAGGAAACTCCAAAGGAATTGAGCTAGAAACTGAAAATTTTGCAGAAATGATAGATTTTCAGGTGAATCTAGGCCAGTGTAGAAGGTTTGCAGTTTCTGGCCAACCACGAGGAATTCAGAGATAAAAAGTAAGCTTATTAAGAAATTTTGAACAAGTTTGTAGAAGGAAAGTGTCTGAGATAAGGTCTGTATCATGAGTTATTCAAATTATAATTTAAATTTGGAAATTTTTGAACAAGCAAACAACTACCTTGGTTAAACAAGTAGGCAGCAACAAGAGACCGAACGTGCACGGGCTGTAGCGAGCATCAACACATCTTGGGCTGGTTGTGGGACTGTGTAGGTGAGCATAGGTGACTTAGACGCCCAAGGGAAGGCTCTTGCGATGTTAGACAGCATGTGGGGCACCTAGGTGGGGTGACTCATGCATAATTGGTATGGTTGAAGGAAAGATTTTTGCATAAGCCAACTTAACACCTAAAGAAAAATCCTAAGTGTTCAACATTGATAACGGGTAGAAATGCACGTTATTACAGTGCAAATAAGTAAAACAATGAGGGAATGTGACGGTAAAAATATACAAAATCATGTCCAAAAGCGTTAAACTGAGAAAATTTTGCTCGCATGCGCCCATTGCATAAAAGTAGCTAATTTACTTATTTTGTGCAGGAAAAATGCATTGGCGCAAGTTAAATTGCGATCCAAGGAATTAGGCGTCCGCGCATTTTGAAAGATTAAGATCACAAAGTCATGCAATCGTATGCACTCGCGAGAAGTTGCTCAAGAAGGTTGGCCACATAAAGACGACGCATCAAGGTGAAAGCATAATAAATCATGATGGGACGGAAAGCTGATGACGGTCGAATTCGAATTTAATTGACAAGCCGTTAACAAAACACTGTAGCAAGTACACTCAATTTTTCGGTGACCATTAATCAGCACATCAGAGAAAAAGATTTAATGACCGCCCATCATTGCAATCATTTGAGAGAAAAGCCTCTTCACCTTGAGCTCTATAAATACTGAAGGCCACCATCGTTAAAAGAGTTCGGCAGAAAATATAGAGATCATATACAAGATAGTTAGCCGTTAGTCTGTTCATAGTCATACTTAGAAGATAGAGACGAGCGAAGAGAAGAAGACGCCGAAAGATCATTCCCAGATAGCTCGAAAGACTGTCGAGGAGCGCTACCAAAGGAGGGAGGGACAACACTTGTGGAAGCAAGGACATTCATCTGAGCAGAGTTGGAGTGAAAAGACAGTGTAAAAGGCCACGGGAAGCAAGACGTTGCTACCGGGCTTCTTATCTCTACATTCTATTGTTAATCTATATTCTACATTTCATCTATAGACAATGGAAATCTCATTTCAACTTGTGTTCAATCTCTCCATACTTCACATGAGTAGCTAAATTTTCGAATGGGTTGAGAAGTACTTAGCTAGCATGACCTAAGATCTTCACTTTATGCGATCATCTTGTCTTATGTATGCATCATTCACCCTTTAGAGATGCTTGGGAGAGTGGTCTACAGATAGAATCTAGGCTTGGGAGAGTTAGATTAGAATCTAGGCTTGGAAAAGTCAGATTAGAACCGCATAAGCAAGAGATAGAAACTTAGGAATACGTTCTGTTTGCTATTACGCATTGCATGCACAATCGAGATAGGATATGATAGTATGCGGTCACCTTATGTATGTGTGCATCATTCATCATCGCATAGACAAGAATAGAGGCTTAGACATAAGTCTTATCGACATTATCGTATACATCGCATGCGTCCTAGAAATAGGAATTATGGCATTTGCATTGGAAGATGACATGTTGTTGTGTGTGTGTAGCATGGTCGCATAACTTGAACGCAATATTAGGAAGTATTAGCTAAATCCCTTTTACTGTCGTATAGTAACTCAATAGTCCCTGCGTTCGACCCTGGACTTACCAGGAAACCTAGTGAGATTTATACTTGGGTTTTACTAGGAAAACTTGCATGTGCAATGCATAACTCATCACCGCAAACGTACACCATAATCGCATCACATTTACAATGCATCAAACACCTAGGGAAGTTGGCATTGGCAGGTGGTCGACATGTCAAGAATAATATGAGCTTAATCCTGATAGTTAGTCTCAAAAGGGAGACCATTGATAGAAGCTAAAATATGTTGTCATGTCCACAGGGTTGACACCAATAAGAGAAGCTTATCAACCCTAGGAAGACTGTCAAAGCTGTGAGTGACTATGATTGTTCTCTAAATTTTTTTAAATCCATGTTTTAATGAAGTTTATTCTCATGTTATTCATTTTACAAGAATTCCAGACAAACTAATTTTACTAAGTTATGAAAAAATGCTAGTTTATTAAGTTTATGAAGCATGTTTAGTAAGGTTGACTAACGCATGCTAGTTTTTTTTTTAAAAAAAAGGATGTTTCTATAGCATATGCGAAGTATAAAGTACATGTTGTTATGTTTAAGTAAAAGTACTTTTGATGTTTATAAACATGCATTAAAGAACCATGTTCATATGAAAGCTATGTTAAAGTCATGTTTATAATATCATATTTTCAATAAGCATGTTCAATAGAGATGTTTCTTTAAGGATATGTTAAGCTCGATACTGAAAGACACTGAGAAGGTATCCGAGCAGCTCAATACTAAAGGACACTAAGAAAGTAACCAAGCAGCTCGATATTGAAGGACACCAAGAAGGTATCTGAGTGTAGTACCTAAGGTATGACGGTACTTAACAGAACCACCTGCAAATAGGTAGAGATGACGTTGAGAGTTGAACAAAAGGGTTCTCCTTCAACTAAGGATCAATTTCGCTATTTTTCCAGATGCGATATGTTTACAAGTTTTGTGCACATGCTTGATTGGCTAGTTCAGTTTTCAGTATTCAGTTTTCTAGTTTCCAGTTTTAAGCATGAGATTTATGTTAGGATTGGTATCCTAATTCTCCCGGAGTCTCGTTGTTTTGTAAAGACACACATTGTTTGATGAATAAAATAATTGTTATTTCATTTTGGCATTTACTCATATCCAATAAACAAAGCTCCTTGGTTATCTTATGTAAACTTCCGTATGTATATATGATATACAAGTGGATCATGCCTTAAGTGATAACCTAAATAGGTCTATAGTATAAGGATTAAGGTGGGATACCTGATCTTGGTGACACTACAGATACAGCCCGCTTTGTAGAGATTTGCAAGTGTTGTAAACTACTACAGATGGTAGATCCTAACCATTCATGTAGAGACTTGCGAGTGGAGGTGTCCTATACAAAGAGTTTGTATAAGACCTGAACCATGGGATGACTAGATTCTATATATAACGTCGTTGATACTAGAGACTTACATTTCACCTAAACGACTATAGGTGACACAACCTCAATCTTAAGTGTTTTAGGAACTTCTGCCTTTGAGGGCGGTCCTTTGATTAGTATAGGTGAGAGTGGCTAGATTGCCAACTCAACATGCCTACCTAGACTTGTCTGATATGGGAGCTGGGAACTCAATCCACAAGATGGAATTCATTTCTTTCCCAAAGCAGGATTAAGTAGAGAGATTGCTCCCTTAAGGGCTGATTTCGGGGCTTGAACATAGTGGCCATAACCTCTCCTTGGAATAGAGGACTTAGTCATAGTAGGACTATGAATTATGTTTATTAGAGGGGTCAGTGGTACTTAAGGAGTAAGATGTAACTACATGGGCATAACGGTTATTGGCCCAGCTGTACTTACGAGCGATCTGTAAAGGGTTGTCGCACTGCTGATTGGTTAAGATGGACACATAATATATCTGTGGTAAGAAGAGTTCAGTTGTCGGTCTTTAGTGGAGTGCCTAGCAGTTAACGGATGGTGGATCCCGTGACTAAAGAGTTTAGAAGTTATTCATGTACTGTTGGAGCTTCGAACTATAGGTCCATAAGGTCCCCTTGGTAGCTCAATGGATTCAGTTAAGGATCAGTTCTTGGTGTTGATTTGAAATGTTCAAATTGACAAGAGGTAACTCGATTATATATGATATGATCGGTATGATGTATGAGATACATCTAGTAGAGGATTAATGTAAATGAGATTTACATTAAGTACCATGCAATAGAAAAATAACTATGGTTTATATGTTTCATGAGATGAAATATTAAAACTGTAGGTTATAAATATAGTATGATAAGTTGGTTATCATTTATATTAATTCTTTTTCTCTAATAACCAATTGAGTGGGAGATTATTGGTGGTTTCATGGTAACCGTAAGATAAAAGGAAATATGTTTTTCTAATTTTAGAAAGTTTTTGCAAATGTTGAATTTGTGAATTTTTCTCTCTCGAAAAAAAGTTATCAAGTAAATACAGATTTACTAAACGACAGCTTGGGCGAGCTAAATGATTGTGTAGTATTTACTAAGCGACAGCTTGACCAAGGTAAACGATCGTGTAGTGTTTGTAGGCGATAGACACGGAACTAAGCGGTGAGCTAACGATCGCTTAGCTTTTGCTAAACGATTGGGCATCGACCTATACGATAGGTTCAATCATCTCCCACTTGCCCAATCTTGTACACAATTATTGATTCCTTCATTCTTCGGCCTCAATTTAAGTCCACACAGAGCCCATCCTTTGGATTCTCACACTGAGAATACCAAGGTACCCTTCTTGGTGGTGTCATACTCAACTCGACATCGTCAAGGTTCTGTGGAGGCTATTCGTGCTATTAGGGAGTTCGTGACTGAGGTGATCGTTGAGTTCGAGTGCGAGGTGTTCGTGTTGTGTAGGTTGCTGTTGTTCGAGGTGATTGTTGAGTTTGAGTTCATGACCTTGCTGTTGTTCGAGCATTCGAGGTTGCTGTGTTCGAGCGTTCATGAGAAAGAAGCATGGAGACGAGTTGACAAACGTTCGTAGCTTTTCTCCTTGTGCATTTGGATTGTCATGTTGTAATTTCGTTAATGAATGCATAACCATTTGTTTCTGTGTATAACTGTAATTTTTAATGTTCATACATGATTGTAATTTGGAATGATCTATTCCGCTGCTCATGAAAATTCTCGTGTTCGATTTCCTTCAATTTATGTTTTATTTAAGTCACTCACTGGGCTTGTAGCTCACCCTATTTTTAAGTTTTTCCCTCCCCAGGTAGCGGTCAACTCCCCAGAGGTCAATTCTATTTCTACTCTGCCACTTAAGGACTCGAGTAAAGAAGAAAGATTGGGTGTTTGTTTTGTAAATACTAGTACACATGTTTTGTGCATATAGGGACTAGGTTTAGCATACTAGGCTCACTGGATCGTGTAATTTACATAAATGTTATATATGAATGGTTGTTATGAAACCCTGTTGATTTAAGATTATGGAGTTCTTGTTAGTCTATTCAGTATGTTTATGAGTATGTGTGTATGTATTCCAGGGTTTCTAAGTCAGGTTTAGCAGGTTAGTAGGCAGTAAGTGCCAACAAGAGGGTTGCTAACTACTGCAGTCATATTTCCTTTTAGATTAAGAGGGTAATATGGGAGGGGGTGTGACAATGAGATGTATGTATTTGATATTGGAACACAGTCATCAATCGAAGATGTGGATTATAAATAAATATTAATGCATGTAGTTCAATGATGTCCAAAAAGTGTACGATTAAAGCCTTATTGACACTATAAATGTGACATTATAATAGTTTTTGTGATGGAATTTTAGTGCCAACATAACAGTTAGTTGACTAAAAAGTCAACTTTTGGGTTATTTATTTACATTGATAAATTATCATAAAAAAAATGTTACCATGACAAGTAATAAATATCAATAAATGCTTATTATTGACTACATTATCATGAAACATCCAATGATGAAAGATTTTAAATGTGTCATTGTTTCACTTTCCTTAATGGTAGATTCAAGGACTAGACAAAAAGAGTCAAGAAATGTGTTTATGGAAATGTTTTAAAGCCGTGGAAACCTTTTTCATTGTAGTGTCCAAAATGACAAATTGTTCATCTGTTGTTTGCATCGAGGGACGAACCTTGTTATATTGCTCAAACGAGCCTCTAATCTAAACCGATACTTTAGTCTATATAAACATAATACAAAGTTCATTAGATCATTCCCCTTTTTTTTTATGAAGATCAACTTTAAATCAGGTGCTAATTAGTTTATTGATTTCATAGGCTCAATTTTCTTATGGTATAATTTATATCCATCTTTTATTCAAAATGAATGAAAGGTTCCTCCATTCAAACCTTATAATTATCCCATTTTAAATTTAGGGACATCACATATTTCACATCATTGAAAGTAAGTGTTGGAAGAAAAATAGTATATATAGAACTGAGTACACTAGCAAATGTGATTACACCTCAATTACTAGAAATAATACACTTAATGTATAATATTCAAACTCAAACAAAAGTCAGATAATGTAACAAGACTAAGATATGAAAATAACCAAAGACTTGAAAGAACATCAAACCCTTTGGATACTTCAAAATGTAGTCGAGTAATACTTCTGATAAGCACTATCCTGAAGACAATTATTTGCTCTGCATGGGCTGCAAGCAAACTGCAATGGTCGTCTCAGCCAGATACAACGACTAACTTCGATAGAACTGCAATCTCAGACTACTCAAATCGGGCCAAACTCTTGGATACTTGCTCTCAACTTAACTCAAGAACAAAAGAACGAGAGAAAGAAAGGAGAGAACTTTACACATTGGAATGTGATGCTATAAATGAAGAACTAAATTGTAACTTATAGGCTAGTAACTTAGTAACTCTTCAAAATATAAAATAAAATAAAATAAATACAAAAATTAAATCATTTGTCAATTTTAACTCAATTGAGTTGTTACTAACAAAAATCAAACATAACTCATTCAAATTGAAGAAACTAGAAATTTAACTTTCATACATGTTAAATTTGTACATGAAACATCATTTTAATTTGAAGTTTCAATCCAATTGAAAGTTTCTAAACAATGAATTTAATCTACACAACTAAATCTAATTTTATGTTTCAATATTTAATTGTTTTACTTTCTTTCACGATATATATATATCCAACAATCCTCCACATGAAAGAAAATGTGAAAAATCAAACAAAAACCATTGAGAGCAAATAGACCAAATTATGCATTAGGAAAGGTGTCTTCTGAACTTGAACCTTTCTTAGTGAATATCCATTAGATTTACCGAAGAAATAGTGAGACCAGGCTCTGGAACTATCCTTCTCATTGGTGAATTGAGATAATAGACATCACATACAACTCATCTTGTATCTTTGAGTTCTATATGTTTATATCCATTTTGGTCCTTGACAAAACCCTAAATTCGTGAGAGCTTTAGAGAACTAAGTCATTTGAAAAGTTCTCATAGAAGCGATCTCACTTCTACTCTCATTTTGGTAATATTAATTAAGAGTATTTTTTCATTACTCCTTTTGTAAAACACGAGATCAATATAACGTTAACATCAACAGATCACAAACTATAGAACATCACATAAATGGGAAGAAACTATAAGTTTCTTAGTGTGTCAACTATGAATTATCCACCTAGTTTGCCTATTGAACCTAGATCTTGAGATCTCCAGTCAACTAGGTTTGGTTACCACCAGATAACTCACTTCATAGGTTTTAGCCTCATTTCCCTTGAAGTATATGTGACTTGCTCTCTTGACAATCCTTTCATCAAAGGATCTGCAATATTCTTATTTTGATTTCACATAATCAATGGAAATTATTCAATAATCAATGGAAATTCTCCTTTTTTACGTAATACACAAAGAGGAAGGGAAAGGAGAAAACTTACCTTGAATAACCATTTCTTCTCGAATTCTTCTTCAATGATCACAAATAATTCTTCTTCTCTTGAATGCGAACACCACAAAAATACCAAAAAGTTTTGACACCACCACAATGGCTACCTCGTTATCCTCAAGGTGAGAATCACAACAGAGTGTGTGGCCTTGCAGGTGTAATTTTGGTGAGAGGGAAAATAGGAGTTCTTGAGAGACTTTCCTTATAGAGGAAGAAGATGAGACAAAGAGCTCTTTCTGCAGATGAATTTCACGAAAAAACATTGATCCCAAAACTCCTTTGTTTGATGGTCATATGAAAGAGATGTGAGATGTGATGGAGTTATCAGATAACTCCCTCCATCATCGTGAAATAACTTCAAAGGGAGCTATTTCTCAAATTTCAAATTTAAATTTAAATTATATTAACTAACTTAATATAACTAAATTTAAATTATATATTATATCTCATATAATATATAACCTATAGTTATTATATCACATATAATATAACCTATAGTTTATGTTCTCTCATAGAACCTATAGTATTAATATGAATCATATTCATATTAATTTTAACTTATAGTATTTATATGAATCTCATTCATATAAATAATATTTGAATCATATTAAAAAATTTATTTCTCTTATTAAACTTTATATTATAATGTATCCAAATACATTATATTAATTGTATCTTATACAATTAATTCCCTTTAATTAATTTGAACAATTCAAATTAATCCAAAATTAATTGATTCTCATTAACTATTATTGAGTTAGCAAGGGGCCTTATGAACCTAAATATTAGAAGCACAAATGATACGAGATTTATTAATTAATCTCCTTAATTAAATTAATCAATGTTCATTAACTATCAGTCACTCCACTAAATACCGACAACTACACTCTTCGCAATGTAGATATATTTATGTGTTCATTGGATATAACCAATTAATAGTGAGTTGATCCTTCACAAATTGCTCGTAAGTACGGCTAGGTCAAAATTCCCGTTTTACTCCTGTAGTTACATTTAACTCCTTAAGTACCACTGATCCCTCTAATGAATAATTAGTCATAGTTTAACTATAACTAGATTTCTCTGCCAGTGAGAGGGTGAGACGCCTTATTGTTCAAGACCTAGACTTAGGCAAGCAGCAAATTATCTACTTACCCTAACAACAGAAATTCCTTATGGAAATCGAATACGTAACAGCTTGTGAAGCAGCTAAAGAGGCTGTTTGGCTGAGGAAATTCCTTTCAGATATGGACGTTGTTCCAGATATGGATTTGCGTATCACTATGTATTGTGATAATAGCGGGATTATGGCAAATTCGAAGGAGCCTCAGAGTCATCGTCAGGGCAAGCATATAGAGCAAAAATATCGATCAGGAAGATTGTGCATCGTAGTGATGTGATAGTCACGAAGATCGCGTCGGAGAACAACGTTGCTAATCCCTCTACAAAGGCTCTCACGGCTAACGTGTTCGAGGGTGACCTGGAGACTCTAGGTCTGCGGGACATGCGACATCTTGTCTAGGGCAAGTGGGAGATAATACTAGGATATGCCCTAGTTTATTGTATATTGTACATGTTTTTCCTTGTATTGTACATTAATCTCCCGAGGCATTAGGACAAGTGGGAGATTGTTGGGGTTGGTGTCCTAATTTTCCTGGAATCTCGTTGTTTGTAATTATACATATTGTTTATGAATAAAATAATTGTTATTTCATTCTGACATTTACCCATATCCAATAAACAAAGCTCCATGGTTATCTCATGTAAGCTTAAGCATGTATATGGGATATACAAGTGGATCATGCCTTAAGTGATCAATTAAATAGGTTTGTAGTATAAGGATTAATGTGGGATACTTGATCCTAGTGACACCACGGATACGACCCACTTTGTAGAGGTTTGCAAGTGTTGTAAACTACTATAGATGGTAGATCCTGACCATTCATGTGGAGATATGCGAGCGGGGGTGTCCTATACAAAGAGTTTGTATAAGATTGGACCACGAGATGACTAAACTCTATATATAATGTCCTTGATACTTGAAACTTACATCTCACCTAAATGACCATAGGTGACACAATCTCAATCCTGAGTATTTTGGGAAGTCCTACCTTTGAGGGCGGTCCTTTGTTTAGTATGGGTGAGAGTGGCTAGTTTGCCAACTCAACATACCTACCTTTTTGGGGACTTGTTTGATTTAGGAGCTGGGAACTCAATTATACAAGATGGAATTCACTCCTTCCCCGAAGCAGGAGTAATTAGATAGATTACTCTCTTAAGGGCTCATTCTGGGGCTTGAATATAATGACCACAAATTCTCTTTTGAAGAGAGGACTCAGTCATAGTAGGACTATGACTTATGTTCATTAGAGGGATTAGTGGTACTTAAGGTGTTAGATGTAACTACAGGGGCATAACGGTTATTGGCCAAACTATACTTACGAGCAATCTGTGAAGGGTTGTCACACTGTTGATTGGTTAATATGGACAAATAATATATTTGTGGTAAGGAGAGTTCAGTTGTTGGTCTTTAATGAAGTGCCTGGAAGTTAACAAATGGTAGATCTCGTGACTAAAGAGTTTAGTCATTCATTCACGTACCGTTGGAGCTTCGAGTTACAAGTCCATAAGGTCCTCTTGGTAACTCAATGGATTCAAGTTAAGGATCAGTTCTTGGTGTTGATTTGAAATGTTCAAATTGACACGAGATAATTCGGTTATATATGATATGATCGGTATGGTGTATGAGATACATCAAATAGATGATTAATGTAAATGAGATTTACATTAAGTGTCATGGAATAGAAAAAGACCTATGGTTTATATGTTTCATGAGATGAAATATTAAAACTATAGGTTATAAATATATTATGGTAAGCTAGTTATCATTTATATTTATAATAATAATTAATTATTGGATAATTATCTCTTTTTCTCTAATAACCAATTGAGTGGGAGGTTATTGGTGGTTTCATAGTAACCGTGAGATAAAAAGAAAATTTTTTTCCTAATTTTAGTAAGAAATAAGATTTGCAAAATTGTGATTTTCATATTTCCACTCTCAGAAAGTTCTCACAGATAGTTGTCAAGTAAATCAGATTTATTAAGGCGACAGCTTGGAGTTAGCTAAACGATCGTGGAGTGTTCTTACATGATAGACACTTAGCTAGACGATGAGCTAGATGATCGCATAACTTTTACTAAGCGATTGAGCATCAACCTATACGATAGGTTGTGTCTTCTCCCACTTGCTCAATCATTTACAAGATTGTTCCTCCTCCAGTTTTCTGCCTCAAACCAAGTCCACACAAAGGTCACCCTCTGGATTCTCACACCGAGAATACCAAGGTATCCTTCTTAGTGGTGTCATAATCAACTTGACACAGTCGAGGTTATGTGGAGGCCATTCGTGGTGTTCGGGGTGTTCGTGACCTTGGCGATCGCTTAGTTTGAGTGTGTGGTGTTCGTGCAGTGTAGCAGTCGTGTTGGACGAACGTTCGTGTGTTGCTGTGTTGTTGTGATCAAGAAACTTAAAGATGAGTCTGTAAAGGTTTGTTGATTCTTGTTCTTGATCTATAATAAAGCATGCTGTAATTTCTATTTTATGCATAACTGTTTTGTTTCCGTTTGTGATTGTAATTGTAATGTTCATATATGATTGAAATTTGGAAAGATCCTTCCGCTGCTCATGGAAATCCTTATGTTCGATTTCCTTCAGTTTGCTGTCAGCAAAACTTCGCCCCACAAATTGTGATGTCAATCTGAACTATTTAACATGTAATTAACCATGTCCTTTAAAAATCTGGTTCTTTCTTTCAGCTACACCGTTTTGTTGTGGTGCATAAGATGCTGTAGTTTGATGAATTATAACATTAATCGCACAGAATTCATAAAGTGATGATGATTCATATTCACCACCTCTATCTGATTTAAGCACCTTTACTTTCTTCTTAAGTTGATTTTCAACTTATGCATTATATGTTTTAAAAATATTAAAGGTTTCATCTTTACAATTTAATAAAATACATAGCAATATTTACTACAATCATCAATGAATGTGACAAAGTATCTCTTACTACCTCTTCTGGGAGTACTTTTCATATCACATACATCATTGTGGATTAAATCAAGTAACTAATTACTTCTTTCCACAAATGAAAATGACTTTCTAGTAAACTTTGATTCAACACAAACTTCACATTTGTGTCTATTATCAATGATAAAATTTGATAATAATCCTAAGCTTACCTTTCTATTTAAAGAATGGTAATTGACATGCCCAAATCTAGAATGTCAAACATTGCTAACTCAACAATATAAGCAGAAGAGTCAATATTATTATTATTCTTTTGAACATGTCATCACTTAGATAGTCTTTTCTCACATACATACCCCCCCTTTGTCAAAATAAATTTATCTAACTCAGATACAAGCTTGAACCCATTTTTATTAAAGTAGAGTTCGTGACACTAGATTATTTCAAATCTCTGGCAAATGCCACACATCATTGAGGGTAAGTATTTTTCTAGAAGTCCATTGCAGCTGGATCTTCCCTTTGCTTTCCACAGAGGCAGTTGAAGCATTTCCCATGTACAACTTTTCGCTACCATCTTGCTTCTCATATGTAACGAACAATGTCTTTCCTTATAAATGTGCCTAGTAGCACCAGTATCAACCCACCAATCTTTGGTGTCTGAAGCCATATTTACCTCAGAAATGACAGAAACCAGATTATCATTTTCCACGACATTGGCCTAATTATTGGAACTTTGTCCCTTCTTATATTTGCATATTGCAATGGTATGGCTACTTTTACCACAAACCCTACAATTTCCTCGATTGTGCTAGCTAGGATCATTCTTTTATCCATGATGCTTCTTAAAATTTTGCTTCTTAAGTTTATGCTTTGAAGTTTTAGCAATGTGAACCTTAGATTCAAATTCTAGTGGAGTTTTATCTCCTTTTCTGTTATCCTCTTAAATGTGGAGTTTTACCACAAGGTTCTCCATGGATAATTCCTTTTCCTTGTGCTTGCGATAGCATTTGAAATCCTTTCAGGAAGAGACAACTTCTCAATCACAGTAACAACTTGGAATGATTCACTAATGTTCAGTCCTTCATTTTGCAAATCACTAATGATAATTTGCAATTCCTCCATCTGCCAAAACGTAGTCGAGGTATGCTTCTGACAAGCACTGTCTTGAAGACAATTATTCACTCTACACGGGCTGCGAGCAGACTATAATGATTGCCTCAAAAAGATACAACGACTAACTCTAGTAGAACTGCAACCTCGAACTACTCAGATCTAACAAAGCTCGTGGATACTTGCTCTCAACTTAACTCAAGAACAAAAGAAACAAAGAAATGAGAGAACTGTTTACTTTTGAATGGGATGCTACAAATGAAAAACTAAGTTGCTATTTATAGACTAGCAACTTAGTAACTCTCCAAAATACAAAAATAAAATCAAATAAATATAAAAATTGAAATATTTGTCATATAACTCAATTGAGTTGTCACTTGACAAAAATCAAACATAACACATTTAAATTGAACAAACTACAAAGTTAAATTTGTATATGAAACATCATTTTAATTTGAAATTTCAATCCAATTTATGAAATTAAAATTGATTAATTGTATACATCGAGTTTCTTTCTAGTGTATTTTGGTTACTCATTTATTTCTTCCTCATTTTTATATTTAATAGCTGTTCTTCCTTGTGAAAATTATTTAAGTTTCAAATAACACAAATTTATGTGTTATACTTTTTCAAAAAAAATAATAATAATCGAGTTTCTTTCTGGTGTATTTTGGTTACTCATTTATTTCTTCCTCATTTTTATATTTAATAGTTGTTCTTCCTTGTGAAAATTATTTAAGTTTCAAATAACATGAATTTATGTGTTATACTTTTTCAAAAAAACAAAATAAAATAATGTGTCATACATGTCTCTCTACTGTCCAAAATATACTCTCCAAAATATAATCTAAAAGCAAAAGAGTGAAAAAAAATTATTGAACGAGCTTAATTATAACAAATTCAGTTCTATATAATTTAGACATAGTTTAAATTTTGATTCCTATTATTTTAGAAATTTAAACGTTAGTTACCATCGATAATGTGAATTTTTCAAATAAAAAGAATTAAAGAGTTAATTAAATCATTCAATACAAAATAAAATATTTATTTAAAAACAAGAAGAGGCATTGCAAATCTAAAAGAGAATTAAGTTTTTTTATGGTTTATCTTACATAGTAAATAAATAATATTTTGACTTACATTTATTGAAAAAAATTGAAATTAGTGGCATAATCAAATCTTTCGACCGATAAAAGGTTACTATTAAACTTTGATTAAAATATATATATGTTTTTTAGTTTAAATTAAAGTTTAAAATGAGAAGTTTAATTGCATCATCTAAATCAAGATTAAAAAGATTTTTCTTTGAAAAGATTATCATAAACTAAAAACATTAACAATACTTTGGTTTACATTAAAATTTAAATGTAAAACGATTATCAAATCATTTCGTTTCAAATAAATAAAGAAATAAGATTTTAAGGGTGGTATTATAAAAAAAAATTTAATTTAAAGTAAAGTGGTTAATGATATCATCCCAATAAAAAAAATATATTGTGATTTTCTAATTCAAAGAGGACTATCAGAAAATTTAAAATGTAAAAAAAAAAAGATATTTTGGTTTAAATTAAAGTTTGAAACTAGGAAGATTAATAAAATTACTCAAATCAAAATAAATTAAAAAAAATTAACTAAGAGACAATTATCAAATTTTAAAAAAAAATGAAAAATATCTTAGTTTAAATTTTAGAGAATAATCAAATCATCCAAATCAATATTTTAAAAAATTAAGGGAGGGTTATCATGAATCACTACAAAAATTTTGGTTATTCTTGACAAAACTATTCCCGACGCAGGAAAAAACATTGGCGTATCTTATTTCCCCCAACGGTAAAATAGCGATATCAGAATAAACCCAACCCAACGGATTGGTTACTAGCGTTGGGCTAACTACTCTATCCCGACAGTCTAAAAACCAACCATCGGGCTTGGTGAACTATCCCGACGGTCACAAGTTCATTGGGAGATGTTCGGTTTTTTTTAAAAAAATGAGAAAATTACAGTTTTATGTTCTCTCAACGGTCGGAGCAATACTGTTGGGGCATAGTCCCTTTGTCCGACGGTTACGTACCATCGGGAGGTAGCGAAATAGAAAATTAAAAAACGTTATGGAAAATTGTCAAATTATCCCGATGGTTCTCGAGTGACTGTCGAGAGTATCTACTTCTGACGACGGTGTAGGAAACGTCATCAGGCGAAGTTTAATGTTTAAAAAATAAGAAATATAAATAAAAAATATATGGAAAATTGTCAAGTTTTGGCCAGCGGTATGCTTGAAACCGTCGGGCTAATATTGAGTTAGTCCGACAATATTTAAGTGACCGTTGAGAGTTTGTACTTCGGCCGATGGTATTGAAGCGACCATCAGACGATCATTATTACAATAGAAAACTTATGGGAAATTGTGAAGTTATGCCAATGGTGGTGCAAGACGACCGTCGGGATTGGGTTGAGTTAGGCCGACGATACACAACAACCGTCGGGAGTTCATATTTCGACCGACGGTGGTCGATCGACCATCGGGTGATGGGTATTAAAATAAAAAAAACTTATGGAAAGTTGTGATGTTATGCCGATGGTGGTGTCAGAGCACCGTCGGAATAAGGTTGTGTTAGCCTGACGGTACGCATGTGACCGTCGAGAGTTGATAATTTCAATCGACAATGTTGATTGACCGTCGAGATTAAGACATTTATCCCGACATTTTTCCAAACGAACGTTAGGATAAGTACATTAAAAAAAACCCTCTGCCACCTACAGTTTCTTCTTTTCATTTTTCTTCTCTCCTTTGTTCTTTATTCTCCGAAACCAGACGTCTGATTTCTTCTCCAAAACCCAGTCGTTTGATTTCTTTTCCTTTGCTTGTCGTCCGTTCGCCGCCTGCTCGTTTGCTCATCGTTCATTGTCGGAGGAGGACATTATCAGAGAAGCCTACAATCATTTTCCTTCTCTATCCTCCTATTTGTTTTCTCCATCTCCATTGTATTGTGCCAAAAAGGTTAGTATTTTCAGATAATCTACTTACCTACTTACCTACCTTGTATTATGCCATTGTCTTGATTTCTTCTTTTTTTTGGATTAATCCTAATTTGTTGAATTACAACCTTTAAACTTTTTTTGTATTGTGCTAGGGTTTGTATTGTGTCATTGTCTTGTATTGTACTTACCTACTACTGTGTAAACTTTTTTTTGGATTAATCCAATTTTTTCAAGACAAGTCATTCGAACACTACGAAATCTGCGATTCCTTTTGGGTATTCTTTATGTTTTTTTCTTAAATTTGTTGATTTAGGTTGAACTGTGAATTCTTCGTATGTTTAAGTGTTCGGCTTCTTTCTTTGCCCCTTTGGGTCTTTCAATCCAATAAAACTACAACCTTTTGGATTTGAATAATGATTTGAATTGATTCTGCTTAAGAAAACTACCGTCTCAATTTTCAAGTTTATAATTAGAAAATGAAATTTTCATCTTTTTTGGATTTGAATAATGATTTGAATTGATCTGCCATTCATGAAAATCTAATCATTCTGATTTGGTAAGTTAAATAGTGATGTTGCTTTCCCTGGAGTATTAAGTTTGAGAAGTATATAATTTATGGACCATATTGGGATTGAGCCACTTCTCTTCATCTCTTTCAATTTTTGTTTAACTCATTTAAGAGTTGTTCTTCGATTGTTTTTATAAAAAATTGTCAACACTTTTAGGGTATTGGAGGTCTAATATATATAGATTATGGTTTTAAATTTTGGAGAATCATTTTCAGAACAATTGGTACATCTACTCCATACAAAAATGAAGGAAAATATCATAATAAAAAGGTTTGGAACGTGTTTTACTATTCAAATCATGGATTCGTATTGATCAAATTTTGAAATAGACACATTTTAATTTTTGATCACTACAATGATCATAACCATTTTAATTAGTTTCATTTTTCTTGAATGCATGTTTTATTTGGCTGAATTTTTCTTTTTTCATCAACTAAGTTTCTTTTCTTATCAACTATGTTTTTTATCAGTTCATAGCCTAGTCTAATAGTAGTGATCGACATTTTCTTGTATAAGTGTGTTTCTTATATCAACTTCCATATATATATTTTGATTAACAGATTTAAATAAAGAATAAAAAAAGTTAATTTCAATTGTTAAATATATAATCCCGACGATACAAGGGGTTGGAAAAAATCATAATTTTATGCGTTTTTTATCTTTTCCCGACACTAAGAAACAATCCCCCGACGGTTCAAGGGGTCGGGAAAAGCCACTAAATCCTGACGATTAGACACATCGTCTGTGTAAGTCGCTTATCCGGACGGTCCTAATTTCTAAAGACCGTCGGGAGTTAGAAAACTTCGTCCGACGGTGCAAAGTCACCGTCAGGATAATTGAATATGTCCCGATGGTGGCACTAATTTGTCACTGTCAGAATATAATTATTTTTCCCAACAGTATCTTTTCACCATCAGGCGAAGTTTTTTAACCCCCGATGGTCTTCGGAAATTAGGACCGTCGGGGTTTGGCGACTTATCCCGAAGATTTTGTTTAGGGTTAGAACAAAAGATCCATTCTCCATCCGTCGAGATAACTTTTTTCCCTACGACAAAACTTTTATACCATCGGAGAAGGTTACGCCGATGAAGCTTTGCCAACGATCCCACCGATGATTATTCGGCCGTCAAAAAAAGTTTGGCAGACGATGTTTTTGACTAATTCCGACAGTTTGTAGTGTCGGAAAAGGTCCAAATTATTGTAGTGAAATTTTAAAAAATATATTTTTTGCGTTTAAATTAAAAATTGAAGTCAAGAGAAAATCAAATCATCCAAATAAAAATAAAAAATTATTCTTTTTAACTAAGAAACAACTATTACAAAATTTTAAAAGACTTGATTTTGTGAATAAATAAAAAAAATAATCAATAGATTTTCTTGATGTAATAAACAATGACATGTTTTTGTTAGGTCATTCAAATATTTATTTTATTACACCTTCCTCAAAGTTATAGAACACATGTAATACACATAGTTTTCAATTAGTTTTTATTAAATGTAATTTATTAAGTTTTTACTTAATTAAATTAAAATTCCATATATAATCGAACTTTCGTCTATTTTTAGCTTCATTCAACTCTTATATTTCTTTCAATTCAATAATTGAATTGGATTTTTTTTATGAAAGTTATGTTATTTTATTTGTTTTATAAATAAAATATGTTTTGTCTTTTATTTTAAAGTATTTATAAACAAGTTTCTTCTTTCTTTTAAATATCTTCAGATTTGAAAACGCTTTTTTTCTCATTTTTTTCGAGTTCTTTTTATTAAAATAGGTTTAAAAGAAAGTTGTTTTCATGGAGAACCAAAAGCAGTTCAACTTTCATTCCTCAAGCGGTTAAAAAACATTTTTTTTGTCCTATTTTTTTTTTTTTTATATATATTGAATCTTTATTAGGGGGTTATATATATATGTATGTATTTAATTTAACCAAAATAAAATAATAGCTCATGAATGAATGAATGAATGAAGTATTTTATGGAGAAGTGAAATAGTGTTGGAAGTTGAAGAGGAGTGAATAAACAATGCACCACAAAATCCGCCTGACTTTCATAAACACAACTTTAGACTTAGCAAATTAATATTTCAATTCAACGTTGGTTTTTTCACAAACTTCAATGGAATCACATGCTTCCATTAACTACACCTCTTAATAATCGCCGCACCAATTTCAACAAACTAACTTCTTTCATCTCCTTTACATAAATATTGTTTTCAAAAATAAAATAAAATAAAACCATAGAGATTGAAGTAATGTTTATAGATATGATTTCGAAAAATATAGAATAAAAAAGTTATTAAAAGAAGCTTTAATTATTCATAATGTTTACCTTTCAAAAAGTAGTAGAGTTTTGTATCTTCACAAAGTACTTTTAATAATTGTGGAAGGATGGTCCAACGGACCTTTAAAATAGTCATTAATATCTTCTCCATTAAACTATACTTTATAGTTTACACAACTTCGTATTCTTTCTAATATAAAATTTTGAAATATCAAAAAAATTGGGCAACAATAGAAGATAAATATATACATTTACCATTCATTAAGATTCAAAAAAGTTTAAGAAATGATTTTAAATCTTGTGATTTGAAATCTGAGAAACGATTTTAAATTAATTATTTCGTTTGGAACTAGAAAGATTTGAAATAAATATATTTAAAACGATGTGTGTTGGACGTGACTAAAAAAAGAAAGTTAAGAATTTACTAATATAGACTTTTAACTCTAATAGATTAATTGAAAATTAGAATATGACAAAATTAAATTAGTAATTTACTTTGAAATCATATAAATCTTTAAAAGCAGTATTTGATATCACTTCGGATTTGAAAAGCATTCTCTTTCTTATATTAACTAACGTAGAAACTCATTTAAAATAAGTTATTTGAAATCAATTCTAATTCTACACGAACGGTATACAGATTAAATATAACTATATATTTGGTTCTAGAACTTTTCTAATTCTATATATTTAGTGCTTGTATTTAAAAAAAATTCAAATAAATCTTCCAACTATTAATTTTTGTGTTTAATAAATCCATATCATTAACTCCACTCATTAATTTTAACCCTTTCATGATGCATTAATTGAGTTGAGGAAGGATTACACACTAAGATCAACCTACACATTTTTGAATGATGCATCGGTATAATCAGGTGGGCTAAATTAAAGAAAATTTCTTCAACTTTACCATTCGTTTCAAAAGTATTCTTCTAAAAGTTGTGATATCCTTCCTCGATTTTTTATATATATTTTAAAATTATCATGTAAATATAAACCAAATACAATATTTGAAAGAAATTGAGATCTAAAATAATATAGTCATGACCTAAATGCGATCTTATGAAATTTCAAGATACTTTTCGTTTTAGCTCACCACCAAAATGTTCTATGTCTCAATTTCCATCTAAAATTTTAAAGAGTCATGAGTAACATTACAATTTTTTGAAAAATAAATGTACTTCTAAAACAAACGACAAACTTCAAACAGATATTTTACTCTTTAATATTTTTATGTGAGGCGAGAGTTAAAGAGATAGATCATATTAATCTATTGAATACAAAATTAAAGGTATAAATCGAGATTTATTAGAAACTTTTCCAACTTTACATCTAGAGATAATCCAGAAAGTTTCCATATCTATCAAAAACTACTAGTCAAAAGTAACCAGAGACACAAATTCATGGAGAAAAATCGTAAACACTAACCCTATAATGTAATGAAGAGGAAGAGGAGGAAGAAGAAGATCACCTGGCACTGGAAGCCAGAGGCACAAACTCAGAGAGAGGAGTAGCAACAGGGGTTGGAGCAGGGGAATTTCGACATAAAGGACAGGTAGCGTTCATTCGAAGCCATTCATCGACGCAATCGGAGTGAAAACAATGGCAACAATCGGGAATGCAGCGGAGAGAATCGTAGGGCTTGTAATCAGAGAGACAAATGGAGCAAGGGCCATGATTAGGGGCGGGAAGACGGCGACTCTCTCCGAGGACTAACTTAGGGTACGATTCGATGATGGAGCCATCTAATCCGACCATGAGAACCACCACATTGTCAGCGGCGGGAGAAGGGAGAGAAGCGGAGGGTCTAGGGCGAGGGCGAGGGCGGGCAGATTTGACGCGAATGCAAGCGTAGGAGACGAGCATGACGGTGGAGATGAAGACGAGGATGCTGACGGCGATGGCAATGCCGTAGCCGAGGCCGACGCCGGTGGGGGCAGTGGTGGAGGAGGAGGAAGGGGGATGGGCGGAGGACATAACAGAGAGAAATAGGGGAATTTGAAAATGGAGTTTCAAAGGAAGGAGTGAAAATGGTGGGAATGGTGGGACAAAGGGGACAGGGTTTGTTAAGCCACGCCGGAGTCCGCGGGAAAAAAATTGGAAAATAAAAATTAATTAAATAAATAAAAGTGGCTTTGACTTTTGACTTTTTGAGTATGTAGGTAAGGAAGTTACCGTTGATGACTTGATTTGATATCCCTACCAATATGAGATTTTTTATTAAATTATACAAAATACCTATGAATTTTAATTTAATTTTTTTTTTTTTTTTTGCTCTTGAACTTTTGGTACCCTTAAAAACTTTGAAGTTTTTCCAAAATATCTTTTGTGTTGATATTGATAATGAAAATTGATGTTGGATTTTGTGTCCTAAAACTCGTAGTCTGTAAATTAATAAACATATTCTGTTTTGTTTTTCGATAAAGTTGTTATTGAAATTGTAATCTTGAATCCAATAAACTAAGGTCCTGAGGCTATTTAATGTAGTTTGAACTTTATGTAGTGACATAAATATGGATCAAGTTCAAATATATAGTTAAAATGGTCTATAGTATATGAATAAGATTGAGCGCCTTATTCTGGGGACACTATGGATGCGGCCCACTTTGTAGTTAGTACAAACGATGTGATCCTAAATCATTCATATAAAGATATGTGAGTGAGGGCATCCTATGCAATGAGTTTGCATAAAACTGAACCATGAAATAGTCATTTTTTACGTTCTAAATGTCATTTTATGTATAAACTGACTATTTCGTTAATTGATGACCTAGGCAGCTTAATCTTAATCCTGAGCTAACTATGAACTCATGTTCACTCGGAATTATCCTTAGATCTACATAGGTGAGGGCAGCTCATTATCGCTGGCCCAATAAGCCTCCCATTTTAGGGGTAAGATCAGGTGGATAGCTGAGAACATAGGGTGCAAGACAAAATTCACTCCTACCCGTATAGGGATAGTAGATAGGTTGTTCCCTTTAGTATTGAATCCAGATCTTGAACAAGGGGCCCCACCCTTTCCTTGGCCTGAGAGGGACTCGATTTATAGGTTGGACCTTAAACCAATTGTTCATTAGAGGATCAGTGGAACTTAAGGAACAAGATGTAGTCTTGGGAGTAAAACGGTTTTTATGACCTAGCCGAGATTACGAACAACCTGTAAAAGATTAGCTTACTGATCATGGTTATATCAAATGGACATAAATATATTTATAGTGAGGGGAGTGTAACTACGGGACTATAGTGGAATGATTTGTTAGTTAACGAATGTTGATTAGCTCCGTCTAAAGAATTTAGCCAGCTAATCTCGGATCATTGGAACCCATGATCTGTAGGTCCATTAGGTTCTCCTACTAGCTCATATGGAATAAACTTGGAACAGTATGATAGAATAATTCGAATTGTTCGAATTAGGTAAAGAGAGAGAAACTGACAAGTATATGTGATATAGTGGTCGGATTTTTCAGTTTAGAAATAAAGCTTTAATATTTAAATGTGATTTAAATATCAAGAATATGAATACGCTCATATTCGGATGCTCGAAAATAATGGAAATGGTCAAAAATGTAAAAAGTCAAAGAGTTGACTTTTGACTTTGAAAAGTCAAAGAGTTGACTTTCGACCTTATATTCACATGTGATTTGAATTTCAAGAAAATGAATGCAGATTCATGCTCGAGAGGTCAAAATTAGTCAACACGAAAAAAAAATCATAAAAAGTCAAAATGTTGACTTTTTGGTCAAAGTTTGACTTTGACAAAATGACTATTTTGCCCTTTGGCTAAAGTTAGTGGAAAAATCCAAACTTTTGTTGGATAATTCCACTAACAAAATAGTGGGCTAGGTATTGG
>NC_052352.1:29130856-29149859 GCF_009727055.1 Benincasa hispida | reverse complement strand
TAGGATCCCTGGCTTATAGTGGGAGACATTAAGCTCACTTAGATAGTGGATTCTAGGTGTTGGGTTTTATGGATTTGGTTCATGCAATTGTTGCATGATTTTTTCGATAAATTGGGCTTTGAATTTGGATTAAAGATTTTGGCCATTTTTCCAAAATTGTTTTCTAATTTGGGTAAGAAAATCACTACTTTTTATGAAAAAGAAAAACCCAAACCTAACCCAAGATTCCATTTTCTTTTCCCATCTCTTTCTCTCTCTCGGGTTCTTCATCCACCGCGGTCCCACAATCTGGTTCTGAGTCCAGAGGATAGTAGTCAACTCTAGTGGTGGTCCGGAAGAGTTTGGGGTCGAGATTTAATGAGGAGCGTTTTTCGGAGCTACAAAGGTTGTATCCTACCTTTTAATTTACTTTTTTTTCCTACTTTTTGCATGCTAATTTCCTTTAAATTAAAAAGCAATTAGTGTGTAATTAGATTCTTATTCCGCTGCGTTATGTCTAGTGTTCATCATGTGGTATCAAAGCATGCTTTAATTATGCTTAATTGCTTTTGGTGGGTGTTTTTTTCCTTTCTATTCAAGTGTTGAATAAAATATGGACTAAAGTGATTTATTATGATTTTGGCATTGTTTTTTCTTAAATTTCTTGTGAAAATTTACAATGCTCACAATGTTTATGAGCATTAATATGTTGAAAAGGGTCTGTAAATTTGTGGAGTCATTAGAGTTGAAATTAACAGCTATAATTTCTTGATTCCGGAAGACGAGGACAGCAGAAAATTGAAGATTTTTTTTATCAAAGACCTAAGAGAGCTCTTAGACCCGACCGAGTAGCGGTCCGACTAGTTCAGAGAAGCCCCACGCGTGCGCTAGCTGTTGACAAAAAAAATTCTAACCCGTTCCGCACTCCGACCCGTTCCGCGTTCCGACCTAGATTCGCCACCCGTGCACTGCCTGCTCGCGACCCACGCGTTCCGTCGACCCCGACTTGCCTCGCGCCTCCGTTGACTAGCTGGTCAGCACGGTCTGGACAGTATGTTTGACCTGGTTGAGCCGGTTCACTGGTTCAACTTGGTTTTTGGGAGTCTGGGCCGATTTGGAGTTTTTGGGGTGGCTTCGAGACTTTTGCCGTTCAAAGATGGTCAAAGTGTTTGAAGCCAGTTCCGGGAAGCTGGTTGCTGATTTCTGTAATAAATTGGTATTTGTTTTTTTTAATGCCAAAATCGGTCCACTTTAGTGTTGTTAACCTATTATGCATGTATGTATAATGTTGTTTGATTATGTGTGTGCATAATAGTATGCCATAGTAGTTTTAAAAACCCCTACCATAGGAAAGTATTGTTGACATGCATTTGTTATATCTTAATTAAGTGTTACAAAATATATACTATGCATGCTTAGTTTTAATATAAGTGTGTATATTAAAGCAATGTTGATTGAAGAAGCATGTTTATAGATGAATGCTCTAGGGTTTATAATTATTATAATTTATTTATAATTGTTATAAAATAACCTCAGACTTCTAAAATCTATAACAAAGATAAGATGTATGCTCATTTAGGAGTTTAACCACCGAGCAATCCCTTTTTTCATAGGAAAATAGGTCGAATATCTGTAAAAACCGAAGTTACAAAGGAAACTCACCCCGGCAAATCTTGGCAAAAAGTTCGGATAAGATTGACTAAGGTTGAAGGTTTTTAAGTTGACGGTTTTGGAACAACTACTACCTGGAGATCGAGTCGGCGTCTGAGTTAGGTTTAAACCCGTTTTTATGAGGCACGTGTGAGCGGTGTGAGGTAATAAATTGTTTATCACCTAGACATCGTAGGTTTAAAAATCCAGTATAAAAGTTATACTCGAATGAATCACCTAGACTTAGGATATGCTATTTAGCCGAAATGTTACCGCTAAAGTATTTTATACCCTAACTTCTTAGAAACACTTTAGCTAGAAGAAGTAATGTACTTTTAGCTCTAGCATCCCTAAGAGTTCAAACCGTGAGATTCATGCTTGGCTTTGGGCCGCCCTGGGAGCGATTCCATTCAGAGAGTGTTTGCATGAGTCAAACCAGGTGAATAGGGGAAGTTTATCTAGTAAGTGGGAGAAGGAAGTGTGTCAACACATCCTACGGTCTCTCTCCATGAGGTCGCACCGTGAATATTCTATAATGCGCCTGCATGTTTGTCCTGGAGCGACTTTACCAATCGGAGGGCTGTATTATAGGATTCGAAACATCCGTGAACTCTAGAAAAATTGATAGGGTCTCTTCAGATCCTTTTCATTCTTGTCTTTCCAACTTCGGTAGCATAATGAATTCTGATATTTTAAGGTCTAAAAAATGGAGGGTCACACTTACGAGGAATTACCAAGTGTTAGTAAATTTTGACCAAAAAGTAGCGATAACTGAGTTGCTATAGGAATAAGAGTTATTTTGGTGATAGTATTCTAGTCAAAGATAGTCTTGGTTCAACGGAAGAATAATCGATCACCCCTCGGTGAGGTTATTCCAAAACCATTGAAATATTGTTGCAAAATATAGATAATGAAGGGTACATTATTAGTTTTTTTTTTTTTGCTAAACTTGATTGGATTTAAAAGATTAATGTTTTTACGTAAAAAGGATATATTTTTCTTTTCAGCATGACTAGCTCTTTATTCAATTATTAGCTTCTGAAAACTTAACAGCGACAACTACTCAACATGGAAAACAAATCTGAATTCAACACTAATTAATAGATGACTTGAGATTTGTCTAATTGAAGGCAATGTCCTCAGGCCCCTGCCTCGAAAGAAGCACAAGGTTAAATATGATTTACTAGTTGCTGAAACATGTTTAGTCGCGAGTATATGATACCTCACCCTGGTATTTGGATTCAGCAGCCACTATCATAATTTGGCTTCTCTTTTCAGAAAACTAGTATTCTGGAAAAAATCTGAAGAGAAGAAAAGAATCACCCTCAAGTTGGAATCAGGAGAGGTTTGTCTCGGTCGAAGCAGTGGAAGACTTTGAATGTTTGTTTTCAATGATAGATATATCATACTTAGAGACAGTTCTTGTATCGCTCCTAAAATGAGACGGACATTTAATATATCTTATCACATGTACTCTTATTGGAACAAATGTATAAAATAACTTTTGAAAGTTAACTGAAGTGTCATTTTTCAGAAAAGGTATTCAAAGATTCTGTTATGCTTATACTTGCAAAACACTTATATAGTAAGACCACACATAAAGCAAAATTTGTCTTAAATACTGAGAATGTTTAGAAAGCCGAAACTCAGATAGAAGACAAAAAAGTTCTCTTCTAATTGCCATATCTACTGGGCACCTAAGACTTGGCCACATAAATCTCCAAAAGGATTGAGAGAGTTGGTTAAGAATGGACTCCTAAATCAGTTAGAAAGAAAATTTCTTTCTCCATGGAGTCTTGTCCTTGAGCGGGAACAATGACTAAGAGATCTTTTTACTAGAATAAGGTTCTCAGTCAGCACAATACCCTTAGAGCTCCGTACATTCGGACCTCTGTGGGACCGATGAATATCTCTCTCCTATTTGTAGGTTATCCAAAAGAAACAAAAGGTGGTCTATTTTACGATCCTCAAGAGAATAAGGTATTTGTATCGACAAATGCCACATTCTTAGAGGAAGACTATATAAGAAGTCATCAACCTCGCAGTAGACTAGTATTGAATGAAATTTCCAAGGACGCTACAGATAGAACTAGTTCATTTACTAAAGTAGTAGATAAAACTAGTATATCCGATCAGTCACATCCTTCTCAAGAGTTGAGAATGCCTCGACATAGTGAGAGGGTTGTTCATCCGCCTGACCGTTACTTAGGTTTAACAGAAACACAAGTCGTCATATCTGATGACGACATAGAGGATCCATCGACCTATAAACAGGCGATAAAAGATGTGGATCGTGATCAGTGGGTCAAAGCCATGGACCTCGAAATGGAGTCTATGTACTTCAATTCTGTCAGAAAACTTGTAGATCAACCAAATGATGTAAAACCATTTGGTTGTAAGTGGATCTACAAGAGAAAACGAGACCAAGCCGGTAAAGTACAGACTTTTAAGGCTCGACTTGTGGCAAAGGGTTATACCTAGAGAGAAGGAGTGGACTATGAAGAAACTTTCTCTCCCGTTGCCATGTTTAAGTCGATTAGAATACTCTTATCCATTGCCACCTTTTATGACTATGAAATTTGGCAGATGGATGTCAAGACAGCCTTTCTAAACGGCGATCTTGAGGAGAGTATCTATATGACTCAACTAGAGGGGTTTATTGCACAGGGTCAAGAACAAAAGGTTTGCAAGCTTCAAAAATTCATTTATGGGTTGAAACAGGCTTCTAGATCTTGGAATATAAAATTTGATATTTCGATCAAATCTTATGGCTTTAAACAGAATGTTGATGAGCCTTGTGTTTACATGAAGATCGTCAATTCTACTATAGCGTTTTTAGTTTTATATATTGACGATATTCTACTCATTGGGAATGAAGTAGATTACTTAACTGACATCAAGAAATGGCTAGCAACGCAGTCCAAATGAAAGATTTAGGAAATGCGCAGTATGTTCTAGGGATTCAAATTATTTGGAACCGCAAAAATAGAACACTAACCATGTCTCAAGCAACTTATATAGACAAAATATTGTCTAGGTATAAGATGTAGAATTCCAAAAGAGGTCTGTTACCTTACAGATATGGAATTCATTTGTCAAAGGATCAATGTCCTAAGACACCTCAAGAGGTTGAGGATATGAGACGCATTCCTTATGCTTCTACAGTAGGGAGCTGAGGTAATGCAATGTTAATGTAACTTAGCCTGACCTATGTACGCGAGAGGATAGTCAGTAGATATCAGCTCCATTCCTGGAGCATGATCATTGGACTGCGTTATGAAATATCCTCAAGTATCTTAGCTGAGAACGATAACTAAATGCTCGTGTATGGTATAAGGATTTGAGTCTTAATGGCTGTACATTGAATCTGATTTTTCCAAACCCAGATAAAGTGCAAGAAAATCTACATCGGATTTAGTGTTCATTCTGAATTGAGGCACAATATGTGGAGGAAGTTGTGAAGCAAAACTGTATTGCGGAATCCACAATGAGCTGAATACGTAGTTGCTTGTGAAGCGCAAAGGAAGCAGTATGTTGAGGAAATTCTTGACAGATTTGAAGTCGTTCCAAATATGCATTCCTATCACCTATATTGTGATATAGTGGTGCAGTTGAAAATTCAGAGAACCAAAAGCAGCACAAGCGCGACAAGCATATTAAGCGCAAATACCATCTGATCTGGAGATTGACATCATGGAGATGTTGTAGTAACCCAGATATCTTCTGAGCAAACATTGCTGATCCTTTTATAAGGCCCTCACAGCTAAAATGTGTTGAAGGTACTTTAGAGTTAGGTCTACGAAGTTGTAAACTAGGACAAGTGGGGAACTTTTGGGTATTTGCCTGTTTTTGTATTCATATTTTATTGTACTCGTATGTTCTCACTTAAATTCAACATTGTGATACTCCACTAGGTAGTTTTAGCCAAGTGGGAGTTTGTTAGATTTTGTGTCCTAAACTTGTAGTTTGTAAAGTTAATAAACATATTCTGTTTTGTTTTTCGATAAAGTTGTATTGAAATTGGTAATTTTGAATCCAATAAACTAAGGTCTTGAGGCTATTTAATGTAGTTTGAACTTTATGTAGTGACATAAATGTGGATCAAGGTTCAAATATATGACAAAAATGGTCTATAGTATATGAATAAGATTGGGCGCCTTATTCTGGGGACACTATGGATGTAGTAGCATTTGTAGTTAGTATAAACGATGTGATCTGAATCGTTCATATAGAGATATGTGAGTGGGACATCCTAGCAATGAGTTTGCATAAACTGAACCATGAAATAGTCACTTTTTACGTTCTAAATGTCGTTTTATGTATAAAACTGGACTATTTCGTTTAATTGATGACTTTGGTAACTTAATCTTAATCTTGAGCTACTATGAACTCCTGTTCACTCGGAATTATCTCTAGATCTGCATAGGTGAGGGAAGCTCATTATCAGGGCCAATAAGTCTCCCATTTAGGATAAGATCAGGTGGATAGCTGGGAACATTGGTGTGAAGATGGAATTCAACTCTACCCGTTATAGGATAGTAGATAGGCGTGTTCTTAGTATTGAATCCAGGTCTTGAACAAGGGGCCCCACCCTTCCTTTGCCTGAAGGGACTCGGTTTATAGGTTGGACCTTAAACCATTGTTCATTAGAGGATCAGTGGAACTTAAGGAACAAGATTAGTCTTGGGGATAAACGGTTTTTATGACCAGCCGAGATTACGAACAACTTGTGAAGGATTAGTTACTAACTTTTGTTATATCAAATGGACACAAATATATCTATAGTGAGGGGAGTGCAACTACAGAACTATAGTGGAATGACCCGAATGTTGATTAGTTCGTCTAAAGAATTTAGCTAGCTAATCTCGGATCATTGGAGCCCATGATCTATAGGTCCATTAGGTTCCCTAACTAGTCATATGGAATAAACTTATGAACAGTATGATAGAATAATTCGAATTGTTCGAATTAGGTAAGAGAGAGAGATTGACAAGTATATGTGATATTATGGTCGAGATTTTCAGTTTAAAAATAAAGTTTAATATTTAAATGTGATTTAATTACAAGATAATGAATACATTCATATTCGGAAGCTCGAAAAAATGGAAATGGTCAAAAAATGTAAAAAGTCAAGAGTTGACTTTCGACCTTATATTTCAAATGTGATTTGAATTTCGAGAAATGAATGCAGATCATGCTCGGGAGGTCAAAATTAAGTCAACACGAAAAAAATCTAAAAAGTCAAAATGTTGACTTTTTGTCAAAAGTTTGACTTGACAAAATGACTTATTGCCCTTTGACTAAAGTTAGTGTGGGAAAATCCAAACTTTGTTGGATAATTCCACTAACAAAATAGTGGGCTAGGTGTTGGTTTATAGTGGAGACATTAAGCTCACTTAGATAGTGGATTATAGGTGTTGGGTTTTTATGGATTTGGTTCATGCAATTGTTGCATGAATTTTTTTCGATAATTGGGCTTTGAATTTGAGTTAAAGACTTTGTGGCATTTTGCCAAAATTGTTTCCTTTAAATTTTGGCGGTGGAAAAATCACTACTTTGTGAAAAGATAAAAACCCAACCTAACCCAAGATTCCATTTTCTTTTCCATCTCTTTCTCTCTCTCGGGTTCTTCATCCACCGGGTCCCACAATCCGGTTCTGAGTCCAGAGGATAGTAGGTCAACTCTAGTGGTGGTCCGGAAGAGTTCGGATCGAGATTCAACGAGGAAAAGGTTGTACCCTATTCTTTTAATTTACTGTTTTTTCCTACTTTTTGTATGCTAATTTCCTTTAAATTAAAAACAATTAGAGTGTAATTAGATCCTTATTCCGCTGTGTATGTCTCGTGTTCCATCACTTGATGTGATAGTTAATTTAGAAATAAGAATAAGATTGTTGTTACTATTCATTTCGTCTCAAAAGACATTGATGAAATCATTTACGTAATCAATTTTGCACATTAGTTGCTACATCAATTTACGTAAATGATGTTGTAGATATATGCCCTTTTCAATTTTTATCTTATTTTAATTATTTAATGCTACTTTGGAACCATTTCTAAATTAAGAGGAGAAATGAAAATTTTCAAAATAAGATATAATTAAAACCTACCTAAAAAAATGAAACCTACCTCAATGTTGGATGATATTTCGTATGATTTAACCTATAATATTAACCATTAATGAATATTGTACCAAAATGATCAAAATTGAACTTGCTACAAACAATGCTGTTAAACCTTAGAATTTCTAAATAAGATATAATTAAGTAAAAAAACTTCTCTCTTCTCCACTCTACCCTAAGGAGATGAATCTATATACGAATTAGCTAAGAAGAAGGAATCTGGAGACTCATTTAACACAAATTCTAAATCTGGACCAAAGTACTATTTATCTTAAAAATAGTCGTACATATTGAATGAATATAAAATGAATTAGTGAAACTTAAAAAAAAAAAAAAAAATGATTATTCCCAAGAGTAAGGCATGCAAATTACATGTCCTTTGATATTGCTCTCGTTTCCTGTTTCTTATACATGTAATTATATTCTTTCTCCTCCTTTTCATGCTTATTTATTATGGATCCGATGGATAGATGGTCTTATTTGAGGGGCCTAAATGAAAAATGATCCAAGATTAAAAAAGAAAGGAGAAAGGGCCTTCTACTTACGTCATCGCTACGTGAAATTACTAACCTGACGCTAGATGCGCGCAAGGGCCTGTCACTCGAAGTCATTATCTCTTTCGATTCTCGCTCTCGCTCCCTATCGCACACCCCTATGCTCACTCTCACTCTCCATCGCACTCTTGCTCATTGATTCTCACTTTTGCTCCCCATCGTGCTCCTTGATTCTCGCTCTCGCTTGTTGATTCTCACTCTTGCTCCCCAATCCTCGATCTCACTCGTTGATTCTCGCTCTCGCTCTCTATCGTGCTCCCCGATTCGCACTCTTGCTCCTCATCGTAACAAAAGAAGAAGACTAACAAAGACAAAGACAAAGACGAATGCACGCATAAGTGAAGATGGAGACAAATGCAGACAAAGACAAACCAACCAAAATCGAAAGAAGAAAGAAGAATGAAGAAAAAAAACACAGAAAAAGGAAGAAGAAAAAACACAAAAAGATGGAAAAAGGAAGAAGAAATGCAAAAAGAATCAAAAAGGAAGAAGAAAAGAAGAAATGCAAAAAGAATCAAAAGGAAGAAGAAAAGAAGGAAGAAGAATAAGAAAGGAGGAAGAATGGTTACAATAATAATTATATGGGATGACGATATCAGTAGAAGTCCAAATTTTATACTTTTGATTTTGGGATTACTTTTCATTTGGACCATATAAAGGAACCCTCTATACGATTATCTCGGTTTATTCTCTCCTATCTCTCTTTCCATTATAGATTTTTAATTATTTTTTTCTTTTAAAACTCCATAATCCTTTTCATTTTTATTTTTTTTATATCTCACTCATTTCTCTTCTCTCACCTCTCATTTTTCATTTCTTTATCATAACTCTATTGTTTTTCATCAATTTTGGTTGGATTTTAGTTTCATTTATTAAATAAATTAATTGATAAAATATTCATGTTTGCCACTAATTTTCAAAGGGAAAAAAATTATTCTCTTTTTCATTTCTTTTTTCATTTAGATTTTATTTTTTAAATGATTGGCTAAGGAGAAATGTGCATTTGTAAAGGAAAAAGAAATAAAAATAAATTTTATTATTGAATTAAATAAATGTGAGTTTGCTCAAGAATATTTATATATATATATATATTATTCATTTAGTATCAATTGGTTGGAGTGAGAGATAACATTGCAAATCAAATTTGAAAGAAAAAAACAAGAGAATAACTAAGAACATTTATGAAACAAGAAACACCAAGAATTATCAAACATATTTATGTTCTAGACCTTAAAAAAGGGGGAAAAAATAAAAAGAAACAAAAAACAGAAAAACGGAAAATGAAAGTTATCAAACAGCTGCTACAAATTCATCTATGTTTCTTGCCCAAGGCAATTAACAGATGCATCCTCGTTACCCTTCTAAAAAAATTGGGATAAAGTTGCATCCTGATGTTTTAATAATATTCAACAATTCTCAATAACCTCAGCATCAGAAGGAAGAAAATAACTTGGAAATACATTATAAAACATACAATAACATTACAAATATCAATTTACCTTGCTAGATTTGGCAAGCCATTGTCTATCTTCTTCTTTTCTTTAGCAGTGATGCTGAACGCAAGAACAATCGATCGACCTCGTCAAATTCGGCTGAATTTACATCTTTCTCCAATATTTTCGCTTGCTTAGAGTCCATGGATATCTGTCTAAGTTGATCATGAAGGTCTTCAGTTTCGCCTTCAGTTTCTGCTGCAAACTTTTCAAACTCTTTCAAATATAGAGGCTGTTCCATCTTCTCATCAGCTTCTGAATCGGAATCTGTCTCAAACATATCCGACAAATCCTCTGAGTCTGAACTCATTCCTGTATCCAGAGGAGAAGAATCATCAGACCAGTGTTTGCTAACTCTTACGGCTTCCTTCGACTTGTCCAAATTCTCCAAGTTGAGGCTTGAAATGGCATTGGATTTATCTGTGTCATTGACGGTTTCTTGCACATGTTCAATAGAATCACCATTGCTCTTGGAGTTCAGTTTAGCCTGAGATTGTAACAACCTAAGCTCTTGTTCAAGTTTGGGAATGTACTTTCTCACTGCTCGAAGGCCGTCCCTATATTTAGATTTATCCAAAGCCTGCACATCCGAAAGGAAACAAAAAAGAAGATGACGAGATGAAACAAATATAAAGATTAAACAATTTATTTGCAGAGTGAGCATGATAACACGTGATTGTTCGATCTCTTTGAAAAATTTGGTGTCGAACCACTTGACGCTTTTCAAACCCTCCTTTTTAAAGGTACAAATAGCAGATAGAGATACACGTACAAACCTTCTTCCGAGAGAGAGACACCCTCGGCGACATTATCTCTGTGGGTGGCTGTGAGTAGTTCTTCCCCCTATACATAATTATGGTATTCTCTTCGTGAATGTCCAGCACCATCCCTCCGGTCAATCTTGCTAGCTCGGCAGCAATCTCTTTGACCTCTTCCGGTGAAAACGTCTTTACCACCACCTTCACAGTTTGATGCTTCTTCCAGTGAAGATGCATATTCAGAATTACACCTTGATATATACCACGTCTTCCAACCGGCACGTAATTCTTTCCCTTGATACCCATCTTCAGAAAGTAGAAGTGTTCCTCTGGTGTCAATATCTCTGGATCATGGGTTGTATCTGATGAATCGGCAGGCTCAATTTTTTCCAGAGCTTCAACAAGCCTTTTCTCTTTTCTACGTGCCTATTATAGTGAACCCAAAAATTAGTCAAAAAAGAAAGGTTTGGAAAGCTTTCTTCTTTCAAATTATCATGTAAATGAAGTACTACAAGAGCAAGGCAATGGAAGTTTTGACTTTTGAGGAAACTCGAATGCAGTTGAGAGGGACATTAAAATATACCACGTTTTTGACCTCATGTAATATTTAATATCATCACAAACAAAAAAAGTTGTAGGATAGTCTATTACCATTTCTCACATTCTAGAATAACTTAGAAATAACGCTATTTCATGCTTTCCAATAAGATAAACCTGAACATAAATCAACTAGTTAACACATATATCTTCAACCAAGTGATTAAAGATTTGACTATTCACCCCACATGTTATTGAACTCAAAATAATTCACGTTAGATAAGCTTTTCTTCAAAAAATAGTAATTATTCATGCATTCAGTATAATTGACCTCTATAATTTCATCTTCTCCTCCCAAGCAAAGAGGATTTCCCAGCAACCCAGTAATTTTTCTTAGAATATCCAAAGCATCATCATATTCAGCAATGAGAGAGTTCCAAAACGAGTGTCACTTCCCCTGCTTTCGAGTTCATGCAATCCAATCGTTTAATGACCACATTGAAAACTTAGCACAAAGATCAACAATCGAAGCTTAAATCATATCCCCGACACAATTAAATCCACGAACTACCACCTAGAATCTTTCATCGAGTTAGCATTCACAAGAATTAGCTGAATCAAATCTTATTGAAATTGCATTATAGTTTCACTTAAACATTTTAACAAACACCTTACAGACGTAAAGCCAAGTACTAAACAAGAGATGGACTAAATAAAATACCTTATTCATTTTGAAGAGAATTTTCTCTTCCGACGTCATTCTCTCATACTCTTTCTTCTTCTTCCACCTGAAAAACTTAAGCCACCTTACGACAGCTCTTTTACCCTTCAGCTTTTTCCTCGTCTTCTTCTTCTCCTCCTCATTTCTACTTCCATCTGTAGAAGCAATAGCAGATTTCCTCTCACTTTTCTCTAAAGGCTCGGACGATTTATCCGTATGAATCCAACGATACTCCACAACAGAAGTAAACCCATTGATGCCATTACAGGATGGATTCCATTTCTCGAGGAACATGACATTCTTTCGCACAGAACCCATATTTCGGAAGAATGAAAGAGGAGCTTTGGGATCGAAACCACGGTTTCTAAATGGTGACTTCTGTGATCCATGGTTGAAAGCTCTTGTGTTCTTCAGAATGCAGCAATTTTCTGAACTACACAACAAAAACTCAAAGATTTTGTTGGGACGATGGGAAAGAGGAGCGATTGATGTTCGATATTTGAAAATGTTATTAAACCCTAAAGGCACAATCATGCTACGGAATCGAGGAAGAGAATTAGAATCAGAAAGGGAAAACTCTATTGGAGAAATTTCGATACCGCGGAGCTAACTCGACGGCCATTGCTGAATAAGAAACTGCCCTCTGCAAATTTAACATTCTGAGAGCCTTGTAAAAATATTCAAAACCCCTTAAAAGGTCGGTTCGTGATTGGCATAAACCACTTCTGAACTATGAGATTAATTAAAATAATACGTATCAGCTTTCAATTTACTCAATTACATTCTTATACTTTTTAAATGGTTATAATCTACCCATTTTTTAAATTTACCATTATTTATAGAATTACACATGTGATTCACACATGATGAAGAGGAGCATATTTGTAACAAAACTTGAAGCTTGGTGAGGAAATTCAATCTCTCTCTCTCTTCCTTCGTGATATGCAAGATTTGTTGCCGTCGTTGCTCAAATGCTCGACCATCGTCGTTACCACCTCCTTTAGATCGTTGCCTCCACTACAGTCGTGTTGTAGCCTGCCAGAAGACATCCACCAACGAGAGGTTTTTGTTATTCTCTCTCTAATCGCTTCTACCCTCTCTCTCTAACCATCAATTGGGGATTCTCCTGTTTCAAACTTTACACAATCCAATCGAGAGTCTTGTTCCACAAATATTTTCCACTTCAAATTAAAATATATCTTCCAATTTGAGAGAAATTAAGAGATAGGGAGCCTAGTCCACAATAATATCCCATTTCCAAACATCAAAGGAAACAAGTAAAGAGGAACTAAGAAAGAAAAAGCTTGTTGGAACAACATTATCCAATTTCAAGGGTCTTGGTTACAGAGAGAAGGGAGCCCAGAAGCGGTTAGAGAGAGAATAACAAAAACCTCTCATCGGTGGATGTCGTCTGACAAACTGTGGCACGGTTGTAGTGGAGGTGATGTTCAGAGGGAGGCGACAGTGAAGGTGGTCGGGCATTTGAGCGGCGACTGTAGGTCAGAGCACCGAAAATGTGATGTATATGCGAAACAACTGATAGAACTTATTTCTAAGTTTCTACTCTTGCTTACGCGATCTAATCCGACTCTCTCAAGCCTAGATTCTATCCCATTTCCGTGCTTGGTCACACAGTGAAAATGGCTTGACATTATTTGCGTTTGGTGCTCTGTCTTTGCTTACGTGATATATGCAAGACCTACAACGAAAATGGCCTGACATTATTTGAGCGGCAACCCTAGAAGTTTCACAATACCCTGCTTGATCGGCGGGTTATACATTGGTTAAGCGTTTTGCGATCTCGAGGCTTGGTCACACAGCGAAAATGGGAACAACATTAGTCGAACCTTCTCGGCAGAAATGTTTGGGAACACAAACGTATTGCAAATTTCAATAAAACTCCAGAGGTGAGCGTGCGAATCCTCACCACACCTACCGCCAAACTGTCCGATAGTTTGAATCATCTGCAGCATCACTGGCTTCATATCGAACCTCGATCCGTCCAAGGTTGGCCTCATGATTCCTGGTGAGAAATCATAAAGGTTGGGCGATGCATAGTCCCGGATGGGCTTATTGCGGTCGTTCGCTAAGAGGATGGTGTTCGCCATGACATTATTTGCGTTTGGTGCTCTATCTTCCGGTTGCTCCACCATGTTGGGATCTTTCTCTTGTTGTTGTTGGCGGCTGTTTCTTCTTCTTCTTCGAAAAGTTCTCTCAATCTCTGGGTCGTAATTGAGCTCAGGAGTTTGTCCTTCGCTCATACGTCGCCCGCTTCTTCCCTTACCAAAGGAGAGGTAGTGCACAGAGATGGAAAGCTGCAAAGAAAATAAAAAAGTTACCGTTAGACGCAATATGTACTTCCGTAGTCCCCGACAACGACGCCAAAAACTTGATGCATTGTGAATATGATGAAATAATGGGTGTATATTGCGATGGTGATGTAGGCGTCATGCATGCAAGTTTTCTTAGCAAGATCTAAGTATAAATCCTACTAGGTTTCCTGGTAAGCCTAGGGTCGAAAACAGGGACTATGGAGATAGTATGCGACGGTAGTTTCAGATTACTTTGCGTTGACAAATAAAACAATGAGTTGATTGGTATGTTTGTTTAAGGTATAGATTCTATGTGGTGGAATTGAGAAAAGAGTTAATAATAGCGAAAGTTATAATGAGTATACGGGGGAACAGGTTGAGAAGGGATTTAGCTAGCGCTTCTTGAGATTACGTTCAAGCTATGCGATCATGCTACACACACACAACAACAATTCATCTTCCAATGTAAATGCCATAGCTCCTATTTCTAGGATGCATGCGATGATGTCGATAGGACTTATTCCTAAGTCTCTATTCTTGTCTATGCGATGATGAATGATGCACACATATACAAGGTGACCGCATACCATCATATCCTCTCTTTAGGGTGCATGCGATGCGATAATAGCAAACAAAACTTATTCCTAAGTTTCTATCTCTTGATTATGCGGTTCTAACCTGACTCTTCTGAGTCTAGATTCTAATCTCTTTCCCAAGCCTAGATTCTATCCTTAGACCACCCTCCCGAGCATCTCTGAAGGACGAATGATGCATACATAATACAAGATGATCGCATAAAGTGAAGATCTCAGGTTATGCTAGCTAAGTGCTTCTCAAACCATTCGACAGTTTAGTTACTCATGCGTAATGTAAAGAGAGTAAACAGATGTAGAGATGCAAATTCCATTTTATAAATAAGATCATAATACAGAATGACAATGGAAAATAAGGATAGAGAGCCTGACAGCAATGTCTTGCTTCCCAAGGCTTTTACACTGAGATTTTCTCTACTCTACCCAAAAGAATGTTCTTGCTTTCGCAAGAGTCGGTCCTTTCTCCATCCTCAACGCTTCCTGGCACTCTTCCGAGCTAACCAGGACGATCTTTTGACGTCTTCTCTCTTCACTCATCTCCGCCTTCTAAGTATATAAAATTACAGACTATGGCTATCTATGTATATGACGAAGAAGAACTCCAAAATTCTGAATAGTTGACCCCTTTAACGAAGGTGGCCTTCGGTATTTATAGAGCTTCAAGGTGAAGCACTTTTCTCTCAAATGATTGCACTGATGGGATGTCATTAATTCTTTGTCTGATGTGCTGATTATTTGTCACTGAAAATTTGAGTGTACTTGCTACAGTATGTGTTAACGGCTTGTTAACTTAATTCAGATTCAACCGTCATCAGCTTTCTGTCCCATCGTGATTTATTAAGCTTCCACCTTGATGCATCGTCTCTATGCGGCCACCTTCTTTAGCAGATCTTCACGAACGCATATGATCGCATAGCCTTGCGGTCGAAATCTTTTAATGCGTTCGGATGCTGAATTCCTTGGATTGTAATTCTGCCTTGCGCCAACGCATTTTCCTGCACAAAATACATAAATTAGCTGCTTAAATGCAATGGACGCATGCGATCACAATGTTCTCAACTTAATGCTTTTGGACACGATTTTACATATTTTTACCGTCGCAATCCTACATTGTTTTATGTCTTTTCATTGTAATAACGTGTATTTTTGCCCGTTATCATACCCCCAAATTTAAAATAATTCTTGTCCTCAAGCATAAACTGAAGATTCTCTCTAGAAAGTCAGCTGCCTTTTTCTTTCCTAGATTTCTTGAGGTGTCTTATTCAAATCCTATGCACCAAAATCTCCTTAATTCCTATCCAAGTCTCTTCTTAAAATATTTCTAAAATTTAGGAACCGCAAGTTTAACCTTAAAAAAGACTTTACTTGTTTCCAGGGCATCGCATGATTTATTTCATAAAAAAGACTTTTTCAACTGGGGTGTTTTCAAATGATTTTTTATCCTTGCATAGTTTAGATATTCTTTCCATGACCTTGCGCTGATCTAAGTGCCTAGCCTTCATTTTGGCTTGGCCCCACGTGTGTCATGCGAGCATCCAACTACGAGCAAGGTGCTCTTTCTCAGTCTAAACTCATGCCCATTTGGCAGCGAAGTTGCGATCATTTTATTTATGCGTTGATCACGATTCCTACCTTTGTTTTGGCTTGCCCCCACGTGTGTCATGCGAACATCCAACTACGAGTAGGATCCGATTGCAACGTTATGATTTTTTTTAAAGATATGGAAGGAGTAAGAAAGGATATATAAATGATAACGGATATAAAAGAAAGGTAGAGTGAGTTCATGAATCAAAGATAAGAAAAAAATACTCCAAAAGATTTGCGCCTCTGATGAGTTTCTGTCGCATAACAACGCAGGGACCGCTCAAATTTTCTTCATTCAGGATTTCTCAGGTCTACGGAGGTATTTTCCCGATGAAAGTCACCTCCGCGATATATCTTAACTCTTTGCCCGTTGACCTTGAATGCGCGGGTCCCTTCTTCATTAGTCAATTCGACCGCACCATGCGGGAACACTTCTTTGATTATAAAGGGTCCGAACCATCGTGACTTTAATTTACCGGGAAATATTTGTATCCGCGAATTGAATAATAAGACATTTTGTCCGACTTGGAGATTCTTCTCGCATAGTTGTTTGTCATGCCAACATTTTGCGCGCTCATTGTAAATTTTGGCATTCTCATATGCTTGCGTTCTCCATTCATCAAGCTCGACCAACTGAAGTTTCCTTGCTTCTCCTGCGGTCTTCAAGTGACAATTGAGCTTTTTCACTGCCCACATTGCTTTGTGCTCCAACTCAAGCAGTAAGTGACATGCCTTTCCAAACACCAGCGCATACGGGGACATGCCTATAGATGTCTTATAGGTAGTCTTGTATGCCCACAAGGCATCGTCCAGCTTCATTGCCCAATCTTTTCGTGAAGATTTTACCACCTTCTCTAATATCAGCTTGATTTCCCTGTTGGACACTTCAGCTTCACCATTTTTTTTGTGGATGGTATGCGGTGACTACCTTATGGAGGATATTATATTTGAGTAGCAATTTGTTAATGATATGATTAACAAAGTGAGAGCCTTCATCACTTATTATGGCACGTGGGATGCCAAAACGAGTGAAAATATTTTTCTTCAAGAACTTGGAGACTACCGCCGCATCGCTTGCGACGCACGATACCACCTCTACCCATTTGGAAACGTAGTCGACGACCAATAGGATGTATTTTGTGTCACACCTCGCCCCCAGACCACCTTTTCAGCCTGGGAGAGGGATGCGACTGCAGCAGTTATCAACCCTTGAGCTAACACTTATTGCCTAATGATTCTTGCGAAATAACTCTGATACCATACTATAACTTATACACAGTGGAATGATTAAGTCAAAGAGATAAACTATAACGGATTAAGTAGGCCCATATTTTATTACGATAAGGATATAACGTTTATACAACTTAAGAACTTAACAACAAAGTTTACAACAACAACTGTAGAAACTCTTCGGAAGTGTAATTGGGGCACGTGGCAGACCTTGACCTTAGCAGCACCCTGGAACTCCTCATCTTCCGCTACCTGAGGGGGGGGAGGGGATTAAGAAAACAATTTGAAGAGTGTGAGCTACTAAGCCTAGTGAGTGGTTCTTTTAAGATGAAATTCACTTTGAAAATCATCATTTTTGGGAAATCAATCACATGCTAACACTCCCATTATAACTCATGCACAGTCAAAGATATAATCATGCAACCAGTAATCTTTATCCCAAAAGCTACACGTAGCATGCATATCATATCATCAATCAAAACAATCATCTATGGAAACTTTCCTATGACCCCAATTTCTGCCAATGTGCACATCTACCATTTTATTTATCCCGCTAGTCATGCTTAAGTACTTGACCATATTTCCCGCCAGTCGTCATCGACTATTATTTCCCGCCGACCGAAGCCGACCATATTTTTCCCGCCAAGCACCTTTTGTTAAGCATGCTAACTATATCCCGGGCATAATCTCAGTTTCCACAGTCACACACAAACAATATCATGACAATAATCCTATCACCAAAAGCATGTATTTTGTATCTACAAATGCATATATTCCAATATCAAAGTATAAAACTAAGTGAATACTCATAATATACATTTACTATCAACACTGTATAAACACACAATATTCTTCAAAGCAACATAACACTCACGATATATCGGAACTATAATGCTATAACACTCACACTATGTGTTAATGATCAAAGCTATAACACTCACACTATGTGTTAATGATCAAAGCTATAACACTCACCTTAATTGCTTAGGAGCCTTTCTAATAGTTCCTTTTTATACCTCGGGCTCCCTTTTTACCCCTAGAATCCAGATCCAACTTACAGCTTAGATTACTCATAGTTCTACACCTTATTTTGAGATACTTCCTTCTAAAACAATATTCTAAAATGTCTCAAGAAGCTTACCATAAAATCTTAGCTCATATATTTTCATGGTTTAGCCGGAATCATACAAACATCAAGACTGATCCAGCTTACCCGATAGCTCGACCCCTCTGTATTTTTCTCAATCTCCAGGCAACTTCCTTAGATCTTCTTCTCCAGCAGCCTCACCATGAAAACTAGACTCTCTTATCTTTCAGATGGCTTTGGAATTACATCAAACGCTTGAGTAGATTGGGAGATCTCCTCATCTCAAGTTGATGCATTCTTCTCCACCCTCACTGTCCAATGCACTCTACTCTCCCCCTCTTTTTACGAATTTTATGATTTGTGATTTGAAAATGAAATCCCAA
>NC_052352.1:29123843-29127345 GCF_009727055.1 Benincasa hispida | reverse complement strand
AACCAAATTATTTACAACATAAACATTTCTATCTCAATTACTAAATAAGAATAACTTAATTTCATACTTACCTTCCTCGGTAGGTCTTCAGGTAGCGTTGTGAGTTCCAGCTCCGGTTGCCTGCCAGGTCATGCCACATCTGCCATTCTTCTTAGTCCCACTTTGACTAATTTTTAGGTTTCTCTTTTCACACTTCCCTCTGGTTTTACTAAATTGAACCCTCATGTTTTTTTTTAAGACCATATACTTTGATACCAAACTAGTATTAACTCACCTTTAACTTTCCCAGAAACTTGTACTCTAGTACTAAACTTAGCTCAAACCTTCCCCAGGTTTACGTATACCTATGTTCTGATACCACTCTGGTATCAGCTAACTCTTTAACCTTTCCTAAAACTTATACTGGATACTAAACTGGTATAAACTAATTCCTCAATTGTCCCAAAAATTATGTTCTGATACCAAGTTGGTATCAACTTAAACTTTATACTCAACCTCCTCCCAGGTTTTACGTATACCTATGCTTTAATACCACTCTGTCACACCCCGCCCCCAGACCACCTTCTCAGCCTGGGAGAGAGATGCGACTGCAGCAGTTATCAACCCTTGAGCTGACACTTACTGCCTAATGATTCTTGCGGAATAACTCTGATACCATACTATAACTTATACACAGCGGAATGATTAAGTCAAAGAGATAAACTATAACGGATTAAGTAAGCCCATCTTTTATTACGATAGTGATATAACGTTTATACAACTTAAGGACTTAACAACAAAGTTTACAACGACAAATGTAGAAACTCTCCAGAAGTGTAATTGAGGCACATGGCAGACCTTGACCTTAGCAGCACCCTGGAACTCCTCATATTCCGCTACCTGAGAGGGGGGATTAAGAAAACATTTTGAAGAGTGTGAGCTACTAAGCCTAGTGAGTAGTTCTTTTAAGATGAAATTCACTTTGAAAATCATCATTTTTGGGAAATCAATCACATGCCAACACTCGCATTATAACTCATGCACAGTCAAAGATATAATCATGCAACCAGTAATCTTTATCCCAAAAGCTACACGTAGCATGCATATCATATCATCAATCAATATAATCATCTATGGAAACCTTCCTATGACCCCAATTCCGGCCAATGTGCACATCGACCATTTTATTTATCCCGCTAGTCATGCTTAGGTACTTGACCATATTTCCCGCCAGTCGTCACCGACTATTATTTCCCGCCGACCGAAGCTGACCATATTTTTCCCGCCAAGCACCTTTTGTTAAGCATGCTAACTATATCCCGAGCATAATCTCAATTTCCACAGTCACACACAAACAATATCATGGCAATCATTCTATCACCAAAAATATGTATTTTGTATCTATAGATGCATATATTCCAATATCAGAGTATAAAGCTAAGTGAATACTCATAATATGCATTTACTATCAACACTGTATAAACACACAATATTCTTTATTTATCAAAGCAACATAACACTCACGATATATCGGAACTATAACGCTATAACACTCACACTATGTGTTAATGATCAAAGCTATAACACTCACACTATGTGTTAATTATCAAAGCTATAACACTCACATTAATTGCTTAGGAGCCTTTCTAATAGTTCCCTTTTCTACCTCGGGCTCCCTTTTTACCCCTAGAATCCAGATCCAACTTACAGCTTAGATTACTCATAGTTCTAAACCTTATTTTGAGATACTTCTTTCTACAAAACTATTCTAAAATGTCTCAAGAAGCTTACCATAAAATCTTAGCTCATAACTCTTCATGGTTTAGTTGGAATCATCCAAAAATCAAGACTGGCCCAGCTTACCCAATAGCTCGACCCCTCTGTCTTTTTCTCATTCTCCAGCCAAATTCCTTAGATCTTCTTCTTCAGCAGCCTCACCATGAAAACTAGACTCTCTTATCTTTCAGGAATTACATCAAACGCTCGAGTAGTTTGGGAGATCTCCTCGTCTCAAGTTAATGCATTCTCCTTCACTCTCACTGTTCAATGCACTATACTCTCCCCCTCTTTTTATGAATTTTATGATTTGTGATTTGAAAATAAAATCCCAAAGGCTCTATTTATAGGCCTCCAAACCTCCTATGGTGTTGACACCACCTACTTGGCTGCATGGCCAAATGTTTAATCCTCTCTTTATCAATGTAGGCTGACTTCATCTAGGTTCAATGTGTTCTTCCCAAACGCATCCAACACAATTTCTTAGGGTTTAAGAATTTCTCTTAATCGGACACCTAAATTTTAATCGACGTTTGCCCTTACGTCTTCAAGCTTTGTTTGTATTCAATTTAGGGTTTTCAATGCATAATCTATAAGATCGTGGCCAAATTCAACGCATAAATGCCTGGCCGTTCGATGCACAGGTGGTTTCCTTCGATCGCGTGGGCGTGACGTTCGAATGAGGCGTTCAGGCTGCTCTCACTCTCTCCCACTTTCTCGTTGGTCTCTCTCCACTCTCACCCTCTCCCACTTTTTCGCTCACAATCTTGCTCTCTCCACTCTTGCTCTCTCTAACTTTCTCGCTCAAACTCTCGCTCTCTTCAACTTCCTCGCTCAAACTCTCGCTCGTCTCCAATCTCGCTCTCTCTCCCATTCTCTCGCTCAAATAAATCTCGCTCTCTCCCATTCTCTCGCTGCCTCCACTTTCGCTGGTGTCGCTCTCTCCACTCCCATTCTTTCCAATCTTGTTAGCTACTGTGAATATGGTTTATCTTCATGCAACTTCCACACGAATTTTCCCAAATAATTTTCTATATTTTCCTCAGTTCTTCAATCCTTTCTTCACTATTCAGGATTTAAGTCTTCAAGGTTTTCTCTTCTTTTCATCCTTTTAGGGTCCTCTCTACTTGTACTCTAGGATCAAATATGGTAATCGTAACTATAATACCTAACCATTATAGTTTACATTCACTCTTACTATTTGTTGATCCATAGAAAGTGACAATTATTACAGTTATTATGACAATTGTAAAATTATTAGATTATTTACATAACATAGGATTTAACTTCCTCCTAATTAACCCCTTCATCACTTACTTAAGTAGGAAAATGGAGATCTGGGTTTTACATTTTGTGACCATTTGATGGTGGAAATGGTCTCATGAAGTCTATGCCCCAGACATTGAATAGTTCCAATTCTAAGATGTCACACGCCACCCCAGACCACCTTGTTAGCCTAGAGAATGGCGTGACTGTAGTAGTTAGTAGCCCTTGTGCTGACACTTACTGCCTAATAGCTCCTGCAGAATAACTCTGATACTAATTATAATTCATATGCAATGGGACATCTTTAGGCCCACAATTTATTAACTTAGAAACATAGTATGTTTAGACTCATTACAACACTAGATTTATCAGTCCCAAGACCCAACACCCTAGTCCCTATATGAACAATAGTAACATGTGTACAATATTAACAGTAACCACCTAGAAAACGGTTACAAGTCTTTTGGTCCTTTAGTGGCAG
>NC_052352.1:29109698-29123818 GCF_009727055.1 Benincasa hispida | reverse complement strand
CAGCGCAGATGCAGAGTTATCTTCAGAGGATTTGATTGCTACCTGTGGGAGTGGTGGGGGTGGGGGGGCGGGAGGGAGGGCAAACAAAAACATTTTGAAACGAGGTGAGCATTACGCCTAGTGAGTGATCCCACGGAAAACTAGTTGATATTTCATGCAACAATTCAATAGAGGTTTAACTAAAAACATAAGGTTCTACAGAACGCTGTTGACATATAGCATAAACATTTTCCAAACATAAAACGTAAAAATTTCATTCTCATTAAATGTACCCCATCTGTGGAAAACAATCCCACCACAACCAACTACTAGTCCAGGAGAACCCTTTTGCCTCAATCTCTGACTCTATTTATCGTTGGCCATACTTAAGGTACCGTACACATTAGGTACTTCCTCTGCTCAGATACCTTCTCAATGTCCTTCAGTATTGAGCTACTAGGATACCTTCTCAAACGGTCTTTCAGTATTCTGTTGGCTTGGTACCTTCTCAAACGTCCTTCCAGTACCAATAGATACCTTTCTCAAATTCCTTCAGCATCTAGTTGGGCGGATACCCTTCTCAAATGTTCTTCAGGTATCACGATTTTAAGTAAACCTAGTCATAAATAGACTTTTTCTTTTAAAGCAGTAAAGTAGAACACATATAAATCATGGCTTTAAGATGGCAACGGGCAATGCTGCACACTTTTCAAACAATATATTAATCTTTTTCAAACAATTTTCTCACACATGCATAGTGTTTTAAAAACAATTCATCTACATTTGGCTTGGAAATCACTTCATAAAACTAGTAGGGCATATGAGTGCATTATTCATTGAAACATGACTTTCTACTCAACCGTGGTAATAAACAAATTTTAAGCAAAATATTTTTTAGTCAAAACATTTTTAGCCACTCACCTTTTGGATTCTTATTTAGAGCTTTTCACTTCCAGTAGCTCCTTTGAGCTCCTTTTCACCCCTAGAATCACATATTCAACTTATACAGCTTAGATTACTCAAGTCTTGGATCTTTATTTTGAAATTACTTTTCTATACTACAACTTATTCTAAAATGTCTCAGGAATCTCACCTAAATTTTGAGCTAACAAATTCTCGTGGTTTGGTCGGACATACAGAATCTCAAGACTAGCCCAGACTGATTCGACAGTCTGACCCTTTCAGCACTTCTTTTCAATGCTCCAGTCAGTTCCTTTGGTTTCCTCTTGGCAGCCCCACTCATAGCTTCAGATGGATTTGGAATTACTCCAAATGCAAAGTAGAATGGAGATCTCCTCCGTCCCAAGTTGATGCAATCCTTCTCACCCTCACTGTCCAACATGCGTCCACTTAAGAACTAACGCATGGGTTTGTGCATCAACGTCATGGTTTGCTCCACTGCTCCTCTCTTTTCACGTAATTTCTAAATTTGTGATTTTGAAATGAAGTCCTAAGGCTCTATTTTTAGGGTCCAGACTTCCTCCCGGGTGTGTGACACCACCTAACTTGGCTGCATAAGCTTCTACAGAACGTGTACTATAGCATAAACATTTTCCAAACATAAAACAGTAAAATCATTTCTCAATTCAAAGTACCCCACTGTGGGTAAAACAATCCCAACACCAACTACTAGTCCAGAGAGAACCCTTTTGCTCAATCTCTGACTCTATTTATCGTTGGCCATACTAAGTACCGTCACACATTAGGTACTTCTGCTCAGATACCTTCTCAATGTCCTTCAGTATTGAGCTACTAGGATACCTTCTCAAACGTCTTTCAGTATCCTGTTGGCTTGGTACCTTCTCAAACGTCCTTCAGTACCAATAGATACCTTCTCAAATGTCCTTCAGCATCTAGTTGGGCGGATACCTTCTCAAATGTCCTTCGGTATCACGATTTAAGTAAACCTAGTCATAAATGACTTTTCTCTTTAAAGCATGTAAAGTAGAACACATATAAATCATGGCTTTAAAGATGCTAACGCATGCTGAACATATTCAACACATATAAATCTTTTTTCAACAATTTCTCACACATGCATGTGTTTAAAACACAATTCATAACTTGCTTGGAAATCACTTCATAAAACTAGTAGGCATGAGCATATTCATTGAAACATGCTTTCTATAACACGTGGTAATAAAAAATTTTAAGCAAAATATTTTAGTCAAAACATTTAGCCACTCACCTTGATTTCTTAGTAGCTTTTCACTCCAGTAGCTCCTTGAGCTCCTTTTCACCCCTAGAATCCATATTCAACTTACAGCTTAGATTACTCATAGTCCTGGATCTTATTTTGAAATACTTTCTTCTACAAACTTATTCTAAAATGTCTCAGGAATCTCACCCTAAATTTTGAGCTAACAAATTCTCGTGGTTTGGCCGGAATCACAGAATCTTCAAGACTAGCCCAGACTGATCCGACAGTCTGACCCTTCAGCCTTCTTTTCAATCTCCAGTCCAGTTCCTTTGAGTTTTTCCTCTGGCAGCCCCACTCAGAGCTTTCAGATGGATTTGGAATTACTCCAAATGCACAAGTAGATTGGGAGATCTCCTCGTCCCAAGTTGATGCATCCTTCTCACCCTCACTGTCCAAATGCGTCCACTTATGACTAACGCATGGGTTTTGCTCCAACGCATGGTTTGCTCCACTCTCCCTCTCTTTTCACGTAATTTCTAAATTTGTGATTTGAAAATGAAGTCTTAAGGCTCTATTTATAGGCGTCCAGACTTCCTCCGGTGTTGACACCACCTACTTGGCTGCATGGCCAAGTGTCTACTCCTCCCTTCATCAACACAATCTTGCATCATCTTGGCCCTAAGGTGTCTTCTCCACATGCGTCCACCTCAATTTCTTAGCCCTTAAGAATTTCTCTCAAGAAGACACATGGTTTGGCTGATGTTTCCTTTGTGACCTCACCCGTATGCATCCAACTTTTGCCTAACGCATAGCATAACAATTTAACTTAGCCATTGCAAGAAATTATCCATTCACCAACGCATAGGGTGACCTTTCCACCCTCAACGCATTGCTTACTTGCACGGCTTGCTGCCATTGGTGCAAATGGTGCTGGCCTACCATCCGCATAGGTGTGCTTGGATCCGCTCGATCATGGGTATGCTTTAGCTGCATGGGCTAACGCCGCGGCGCTTTGAAGCTTGGCCAAAGGTGCACGGATGCATGGGCGTGCTGCCTCTACGGATGGGCGTGTGACTTGTGCTGCTCGCTCGCCTCGCACGGCTGCTTGGACGCACGCATAGGTTGCCCGCTTGGTATTACTCAGCAGTGCATGACAATGCTCGACACATGCACACATGGCGCTCGACAGGTGCGGCAACGCATGGGGCGTGGCTGTTCTAGCTCGTCAGGTGCATGCAACGCATTGGTGCCATTCCTTCGAAGCACGCTCAGTGTGCGGGGTGTGCCTACTCGACGCATTCTCGCTCTCAACGATCTCGCTCTCGCTGATCTCGCTCTCAACGATCTCGCTTTGGCTTGATCTCGCTCTCAACAATCTCGCTCTCGCTGATCTTGCTCTCAACGGTCTCACTCTCAGCGCTCTCAACGATCTCGCTCTTAGCTACTGCGAGCGTTGTTTATCTTCATGCAATCACTACATGATCGCCCACCTCATTGCATTTTCATCCCTACAAATGTAGGTCGCCTTTCTTCTCATTTTATGCGTTAATGTCTCTTAACGCATGGTTCCTTCTTGACTTTACACAGGCAAATTTTCCAAATTTTTCCCTAAAATCAACTTCCACATTTTCCTTTCAAATTTCCATCCCTTTCTTCACCATTCCATACTAGTTTTCACATCAACCCACTTATCACACAAATTTCAATAGGGAACACACAAGTAGAAAATTAGGGTTCGGGGTTCACATAAGATGATGTTCATCGGCATCGCATGCTTCCATGAAATGTTTCCCGTGCATTGGCACCGGTCGGATTTCATTGCATAGTCTCTTGCATCCTTGAATAATGTTGGCCAAAAATAACGACTTTGTAACACCTTTGCTGCTGTGCATTGGCCTCCAAAGTGTCCTCCATATGGCGAGTTATGGCATTGTGATAGTTTGCGCTGGTGAGCAGTGTCTGGTACGCATAGGCACAAAATCTGGTCTGATCCCCTCTTATAAAGATTTGGCTTGTCCCAATAATACAATTTACATTCATGTCTGAGCCGCCTCTTTTGGTGGGCTGTGTAGTCCTCAAGAAATTGTTCGCAAACCAGAAAATTGACCACGTCTGCATACCATGGTAACTCTTCAATTTTAAACAGTTGCTCATTTGGGAAAGTTGCATTCACCTCCGATTGGTTGCGGTCGACTTCTGGATTTTCTAATCTTGATAAATGGTCCGCAACCTGGTTCTCTGTCCTTTTTTGATCAATGATTTCCATGTTGAATTCTTGAAGGAGGATAACCCATCGAATCAACCTCGACTTCGTATCTTTCTTTATCATTAAATACTTGATTGCCAAGTGGTCAGTGTGAATGATTACTTTAGATCCTAGCAGGTAAGCCCTGAATTTCTCCAGTGCAAAGATCACCGCAAGAAATCCTTTTTCTGTGGTAGTGTAATTTGTTTGAGCAGGGTTCAAGGTTCTACTCGCATATGCGATGGGGTGTAGCATTGTTTTCTTCTTTTGCACCAGCACTGCCCCCATCGCATAACCGCTTGCGTTGCACATTAGTTCAAAGGGGCGTGTCCAATCCGGTGCGATCAACATAGGTGCGGTTATTAATGCGTTCTTCAGTATCTTGAATGCGTTGAGGCATTGGTCATCAAAGTCAAACGTTTTTTCTACCTCCAGCAACGCACTTAATGGTCACACAATCTTTGAAAAATCCTTCACAAAACATCGATAAAAGCCTGCATATCCTAAAAAGCTCCTGACAGCCTTCACGTTCGCTGGAGGTGGATGCTTTTCAATCGCCTCAATCTTCGCCTTATCCACTTCCAGCTTGTCCTTGGAGACTTTGTGCCCGAGCACAATACCTTCCTTCACCATGAAGTGGCATTTCTTCTAATTCAGCACTAGGTTCGTCTCTTCACATCTTCTCAGTATCTTCTATAGATTATTGAGACAGACTTCATATGTTTGCCCATACACTGAGAAGTCGTCCATGAAAATTTCTACAGAATCTTCAAGATAATAAAAAAAAATGGCCATCATACACCTCTGAAATGTGCTTGGCGCATTGCATAGGTCGAACGGCATACATCGAAACGCAAATGTTCCATAAGGGCAGGTGAATGTGGTTTTCTCTTGATCTTCAAGAGCAATCATGATTTGGTTGTAGTCGACATATCCATCTAAGAAGCAGTAGAAATCATTTCCTGCTAGGTGGTCTAGCATCTGGTCGATAAAAGGCAAAGGGAAATGATCCTTCTTTGTTTCCACATTCAGTTTGCGGTAGTCCATGCAGATTCGCCAGCCAGTGACGGTTCTCATCGGTATTAGTTCATTATTTGCATTTGGGACTACCATCATCCCTCATTTCTTTGGCACACATTGCACAGGGCTGACCCATGTGCTATCGACGATTGGATAAATAATCCCTACATCCAACCATTTGATTATTTCCTTCTTCACGACCTCCTTTATCACAGGGTTAAGTCTGCGTTGATGTTTGATCTATCCTTTCTAATTGTCCTCGAGACGTATCCTATTCATGCAATATACGGTGTTGATTCCTCTAATGTCTGCTAGCGTCCAGCCAATTGCTTTTATGTACTTTTACAGGATGCTCAGCAGCGCATTTTCTTGATCTTCTTGAAGGGCAGAGGAAATTATTACTGGAAGCATTTCATTTTGCCCCAGAAAAGCATACTTCAGGTGGTTTGTCAAGGTTTTCAGCTCTACTATCGGTGGTTGTTCCAAGGATGGTTTTTGTGTTTTTCTCTCATTGCTCCTTGTCAGCTTTTCTTCTTTGGTTGTTGTTTCTCCAATCGCATTGTAGGTTACTATGGATGCGGTCGCATCCTCTCTTTCATCTTCATCATCAGATTTTTCTTCTTCATACAAATTAGGTTCATCATCTGACTCAGTGAGGTCTTCTTCTTCCGGATATTTTAAGGCTCTGATAATATCAAACCTGATCTTCTATCCATTCACGCTCAGTGTGATCTCTCCCTTATACACATCAATCTGAGTGCGACCAGTGGATAAAAATGGTCGTCTCAAGATGATGAGTACATCCTTGTCCGCTTCATAATCAAGGATGATGAAGTTTGTCGGTAAGATAAACTTGTCAATCATGACCAGGACATCCTTCACCTTCCCTTCTGGATGAACAAGGGACCTGTTAGCTAGCTGGAGAGTCATCGTCGTGGGTCGCGTTAGCTGCCCACTTCAGCCTGAAACCTTAAAAATTGAAAGGGGTATAAACGTTGATGCTGGCCATGGCGAGATTATGCAGGAAGGCTTTTGACCAATGTATAACCCTGCCGATCGAGCAGGGTATTGTAAACTTCTGAGGTCACGCATAATTTGGTGAATAATGGTTATCTGTCGTTGTGTTAATGCGGGCATACGTTGCATTCTTACCAGTGCTTCTTTTCTTTTCACCATGTCTTCAGAAACATCGCAATACTTTGCATTTGATACGATCACTTCTGAAAGAGAATGTTGATGTGTAAATGTTTCAACATGTCTCAATGAAGCGATGATATTAGCACATTCATCATTTTTCCTTCTCTTAAGTCTGTCGGGGAATGGTTCTTCTTGAGTCAACGGGGTCTGTGGTTCCATCGCAATTGAAGCAGTCGCTACTCGGCTCTTCTTCTCCTTCGTCACTGTCTTTCCGCTTCGTAAAGTCACAACTTGACATTGCTCCTTTCCCCTACTCCCTGGGTTGTACGAGAGTTCAGTAGAACTCGACAATGCCCCTTGCGGTCTACTTTTGAGTACACCCGAAATCTGTTCTATTTGCATTTCAAGATTATGGATAGACGTTGCTTGATTCTGGAGCACTGTTTCATTCTTTTCAATATGCTGCTTCAGTAAGCTCTCTAGAGATGAAGATTGCGGCGCCTGTGAACTACTGGCTTGATTTTGCATTTTACCATTTGTTCACTGGAAAAATCTTGGTGGCCCTTCTTTTTGTGTCATTAGATGAAAATTTTGTTGTTGATTTTTTCACACCAAGTTAAGGTGCTTTCTCCACCCAGGGTTGTAAGTATTGAAAAAAGGATTATTCTTCACAAAATAAACGGACTGTGGGTTCCTTGGACACTCTTCCATTGGATGGTCTTCTCCACAAGTGGCACAACTTGCGACATTTGATCGATTGTGTTGACCTGCCCCCTATGCATTCCTGGGCTGCTAATTGTGATTCCTTATATTAAATTCATCATCGCATTCATTTTGTTTTGTAGAGATGCAATGGTCCCATTGCTTGCGTCACTGTCTTTAATTCTCAGTCGTTGATCGCTTTCTCTCTAGTCTTCATGATTCTTTGAAATGCGATCAAGTATGTTTTTAGCCTTGTCATATGTCTTGTCAAGCAGACCTCCAGCTACTGCCACATTGGCAGCCGTCTGCGATGCAGGGTTCAAATCATGGTAGAAAATTTCCATTTGTAGACAATCTGTTAAGCCGTTGTGCGGACAATCTCGCACTAGTCTTTTAAACCTCGCCCAAGCGTCACTGAACGATTCGTTGATATCTTGTTCAAAATTAGTGATCAGCTTCCTCCTTCTAGCGTTTTTTGTCGGGGGGAAGTACTTCTTCATGAACTTTTTTACTACCTGTTCCCATGATGTGATCTCCCCTGGTTCGAGAGAATAAGCCCATTTTCGTGCTGTCACATAGCGAAAATGGGAACAATGTTAGTCGAACCCCCTCAACGGAGATGTTTGGGAACATAAACGTATTGCAGATTTCAATAAAACTCCGAAGGTGAGCGTGCGGATCCTCACCACGCCTACTGCCAAACTGTCCGACAGTTTGAATCATCTGTAGCATCACCGGATTCATCTCAAACCTCGATCCATCCAAGGTTGGCCTTATGATTCCTGGTGAGAAATCATAAAGGTTGGGCGACGCATAGTCCCGGATGGGCATATTGCGGTCGTTCGCCAAGAGGATGGGGTTCGCCATGACATTATTTGCGTTTGGTGCTCTGTCTTCCGGTTGCTCCGCCATGTTGGGATCTTTCTCTTGTTGTTGTTGGCGGCTGTTTCTTCTTCTTCTTCGAAAAGTTCACTCAATCTCGGGGTCATAATTGGGCTCAGGAGTTTGTCCTTCGCCCATATGATGCCCGCTTCTTCCCTTACCAAAAGAGAGGTAGTGCACAAAGATGGAAAGCTATAAAGAAAATCAAAAAGTTACCGTTAGCACAATATGTACTCCCGTAGTCCCCGACAATGGCGCCAAAAACTTGATGCATTGTGAATATGATGAAATAATGGTGTATATTGCGATGGTGATGTGCATGCAAGTTTTCCTAGCAAGATCCAAGTATAAATCCTACTAGGTTGCCTGGTAAGCCCAGGGTCGAACACAGGGACTATGGAGACAGTATGCGATGGTAGTTTCAGATTACTTTGCGTTTACAAATAAAACAGTGAGTTGGTTGGTATATTTGTTTAAGGTATAAATTCTATGCGGTGGAATTAAGAAAAGAGTTAATAACAACGAAAGTTACAATGAGTATGCGGGGGAATGGGTTGAGAAGGGATTTAGCTAGCGCATCCTGAGATTGCGTTCAAGCTATGTGATCATACTACACACACAAAACAACAATTTATCTTCCAATGTAAATGCCATAGCTCCTATTTCTAGGACGCATGCGATGTATGCAATGATGTTGATAGGACTTATTCCTAAGACTCTATTCTTGTGTATGCGATGATGAATGATGCACACATATACAAGGTAACCGCATACCATCATATCCTATCTCTAGGGTGCATGCGATGCGATAATAGCAAACAAAACTTATTCCTAAGTTTCTATGTCATGATTATGCGTTTCTAATCTGACTCTCCCGAGTCTAGATTCTAATCTGACTTTCCCAAGCCTAGATTCTATCCTTAGACCACCTTCTCGAGCATCTCTAAAGGACGGATGACGCATACATAATACAAGATGATCGCATAAAGTGAAGATCTCAGGTTATGCTAGCTTCTCAACCCATTCGACAGTTTAGTTACTCATGCGTAATGTAAAGAGAGTAAACAGATGTAGAGATGCAAATTCCATTTTATAAATAAGATCAGAATACAGAATAACAATGGAAAATAGGGATAGAGAGCCTGGTAGAAATGTTTTGCTTCCCAATGCTTTTACACTGAGATTTTCTCTACTCTGCCCAAAAGAATGTTCTTGCTTCCACAAGAGTCAACCCTCTCTCCATCCTCAACGCTTCCTGGCACTCTTCTGAGCTAACCAGGATGATATTTCGGCATCTTCTCTCTTCACTCGTCTCCGCCTTCTAAGTATATAAAATTACAGACTACGACTATCTATGTATATGGTGAAGAAGAACTCCAAAATTCTGAAAAGCTAACCCCTTTAACGAAGGTGGCCTTCGGTAGTTATAGAGCTTCAGGGTGAAGAGCTTTTCTCTCAAATGATTGCACTGATGGGATGTCATTAATTCTTTGTCTGATTCGTCGATTATTTGTCACTGAAAAGTTGAGTGTACTTGCTACAGTGTATCGTTAACGGCTTGTCAACTTAATTTGGATTCGACCGTCATCAGCTTTCTGTCCTACCGTGATTTATTAAGCTTCCACCTTGATGCGCCATCTCTATGCGACCACCTTCTTTAGCAAATCTTCGCGAACACATACGATCGCATATCCTTGCGGTCATAATCTTTTAATGTGTTCGGATGCTGAATTCCTTGGATCGCAATTCTACCTTGCGCTAATGCATTTTCTTGCACAAAACACGTAAATTAGCTGCTTAAATGCGATGGACGCATGCGATCGCAATGTTCTCAACTTAAAGCTTTTGGACACGATTTTACATATTTTTACCATTGCAATCCTACATTGTTTTATTTCTTTGCATTGTAATAACGTGCATTTCTGTCTGTTATCACACCCCCAAATTTAAAACAATGCTTGTCCTCAAGCATAAACTGAAGATCGTCTCTAGAAAGTCAGCCGCCTTCTTCTTTCCTAGATTTCTCGAGGTGCCTTATGCAAATCCTATGTACCAAAATCTCCTTAATTCCTATCCAAGTCTCTTCCTAAAATATTTCTAAAATTTAGGGACTGCAAGTTTAACCTTCAAAAAGACTTTACTTGTTTCTAGGGCATCACATGATTTATTTCATAAAAAAGACTTTTTCAACTGGGGTGTTTTCAAATGATTTTTTTATCCTTGCATAGTTTAGATATTCTTTCTATAACCTTGCACTGATCCAAGTGCCTAGCCTTCGTTTTGGCTTGCCCCCTCGTGTGTCATGCGAGCATCCAACTATGACCAAGGCGCTCTTTCTCAGTCTAAACTCATGCCCATTTGGCAGCGGAGTTGCGATCATTTTATTTATGCGTTAATCACGATTCCTACCTTCGTTTTGGCTTGCCCCCACGTGTGTCATGCGGACATCCAACTACGAGTAGGATTCGATTGCAACGTTATGATTTTTTTTAAAGATATGGAAGGAGTAAGAAAGGATATATAAATGATAACGGATATAAAAGAAAGATAGAGTGAGTTCATGAATCAAAGATAGGAAAAGGATACTCTAAAAGAATTGCGCCCCTAATGAGTTTCTATCGCATAATAATGTAGGGACCTCTCAAATTTTCTTCATTCAAGATTTCTCAGGTCTACGGAGGTATTTTCCCGATGAAAGTCACCTCCGTGATATATCTTAACTCTTTGCCCATTGACCTTGAATGCGTGGGTCCCTTCTTCATTAGTCAATTCGACCACACCATGCGAGAATACTTCTTTGATTATAAAAGGTCCAGACCATCGTGACTTTAATTTACCAGGAAAGAGTCGTAGCTGCAAATTGAATAATAAGACCTTTTGTTCGACTTGGAGATTCTTCTCGCATAGTTGTTTGTCATGCCAATGTTTTGCGCGCTCCTTGTGAATTTTGGTATTCTCATATGCTTGCGTTCTCCATTCATCAAGCTCGACCAACAGAAAGACAGACGTAGACAAGAAGGAAGAACTCACAGAATGGCTGAACAACCTGAAGAACAAGCCGTAAATGAAAAAAAAATAATGGAAAAACCTATCCTACTGGAAAATGATCGCAATAGACCCATCCAGGAATATGCGGTACCAAACTTGTATGATTTCTCCCCAGGAATCATGAGATCAGCATTGGATGGATGGTTCGAGATGAAGTTGGTAATGTTACAAATGATACAAATAATAGGACAGTTTGGAGGACGGTGTGGTGAAGATCTGCACGCCCATCTACGAAGCTTCATTGAAATTTGTAACACTTTTGTGTTCCCTAATATCTCTTCTGAAGAGGTTCGACTCACGCTATTTCCATTTTCACTATGCGACAAAGCAAGAAAATGGGCATACTTCTTCGAAGCAGGAGAGATAACTTCATGGGAGCAAGTTGTGGAGAATGTTATGAAGAAGTATTTCCTTCCTATAGAGAATGCCAGAAGGAGGAAATTGATCTCCAATTTTGAACAAGAAGAAGATGAATCGCTTAGTGACGCGTGGACGAGATTCTGGAGACTAGTGCGTGACTGCCCACACAATGGATTGTTGGATTGCCTCCAAATGGAGATTCTCTATCATGGACTAAAGTCTGCATTGCAGACAGCTGCCAATGCGGCAGCAGTAGGAGGTCTGCTGGACAAAACATATGATGAGGCAAAGAACATTCTTGATCACATCTCGAAAAACCACGAAGATTGGCAAGAAAGCGATCAAAGAGCAAAACCCAGATAAGGTAACGTAAATAATGGTGCCATCGCATCATTGCAAAATTAGATGAATGCGATGATAAATTTATTACAGGGCATCGCAATAAACAATCCCGGAACACGAAGAGAGCAAGTCAATGCGATAGAACAAACAAGCACCAATTGTGCTACATGTGAAGAATCGCATTCTATTAAAGAGTGTCCACGAAATCCGCAGTCAATCTACTTTGTTAAGAACAACCCTTTTTCAAACACGTACAACCCCAGGTGGCGAAACCACCCTAATTTTGCTTGGAAAAATAACCAACAACAAGGCTATCAACCTATGGCGCAAAGAGAAGGACCACCAGGATTTTTCCAAAGAACTAACAGTCAACAGCAACAGCAAGCCAGCAGCTCTCAAACACCACCATCATCCTCTCTAGAGAACCTGTTAAAACAATACATCGAAAAGAATGAAACGGTCCTCAAGAACCAAACGACTTCCATCCGCAATTTGGAAATTCAAATAGGACAAATTGTGGGAGAGCTGAAGAATAGATTGCAAGGGACACTACCGAGCTCAACTGAGCTCCCACGCAACCCAGGGAATATAGGGAAAGAACACTACCAAGCAATCACCCTGAGAAGTGGAAAGGCGACAGTGGAAGTTAGGAAGGAGCCTAGCAGGACCGATTCAAATGCAATGGAATCAAAGAAGCCGTTGACGCAAACTGAGTCAGAGGAGCCCAAGATTATGGAACCTGAAGATGCGATCATCTTTAAGCCTTCAGACCATAGAACAGTGAAAGTACAGCTACCTCCATTCCCTCAAAGACTGAAAAAGAAGCAAAATGATGAAGGTCAGTATCATCGCTTCCTGGAAATATTGAAACAACTACACATCAATATTCCATTTACAGAAGTGATAGAGCAGATGCCGGTGTATGCCAAGTTTTTGAAGGATATGGTTTCGAAGAAGAGAAGCATAGGAAAATTCGCCACGGTGGCATTAACACAAGAATCAAACAGTATAATCCCACCAAAGATGCGCGACCTAGGCAACTTTACAATACCCTGCTCAATAGGAGGGATCTACATTGGTCAAGCATTATGCGATCTTGGGGCAAGCATAAACTTAATGCCCCTTTCAATCTTCAAACAATTGAATATAGGTTAGCTGATACCCACAACGGTGACTCTCCAGCTTGCAGATAGGTCCCTGGTACACCCTGAAGGAAAATTAAAGGATGTCTTGGTCACAATAGACAAATTCATTCTACCTGCAGACTTCATCATTCTAGATTATGAAGCGGATAAAGATGTGCCAATCATATTAGGACGACCGTTCTTGTCTACTGGTCGTGCTCAAATAGATGTGCACAAGGGAGAAATCACAATGAGCATCAATGGAAAGAAGCTCAGGTTTAATATTATCAAGGCAATGAAGTTCCCGGAAGATGAAGGCTTATTAGATTCCGACGATGAACACACTTGCATTGAAGATTGGAAGTCCGAGGAAGAAAATGAAGAAAGAGATGATGCGACAACATCCTTAGAAACTTGCCATGCAATAATAGAGACAGTGAACAATGAAGAAAAGTTGAATTTGAATGAAGAAAGAAAAACACAGAAACCCTCCTTAGAGAAACCACCTACACTGGAGCTGAAAACTCTACCAAATCACTTGAAATACGTTTTCCTTGGCCAAAATGAAACCTTGTTAGTAATCATATCCTCTACGTTACCGGAAGAAAAAGAAACTGCACTGTTCAGTATTCTGAAGAAATATATTAGAGCAATCGGATGGACGATCGCAGATATCAGAGGTATTAGCCTGACATACTGCATGCATAGAATTCGGCTCGAAGAAAACCAGAAAGGCTCAATAAAACCTCAACACAGACTGAACACTGTGATGAAAGAGGTTGTTAAAAAAGAAATCATTAAATGGTTAGACGCTGACATTATATACCCTATCACCGATAGCACGTGGGTTAGCCCCGTGCAATATGTTCCCAAGAAGGGTGGGATGACAGTAATCCCAATGTAATCATGGTTAAAGAAGGAATTGTGCTTAGGCACAAGGTTTCAAAGGATGGGCTAGAGGTGGATAAAGTAAAAATTGAAGCCATACAAAAACTTCCACCTCTAGCAAATGTGAAAGCTTTAAGGAGTTTCTTAGGACATGCGGGGTTCTACAGACGATTTGTGAAGGACTTCTCCAAAATAGCTCGACCGTTGAATGCATTGCTTGAAGCTGATAGAACTTTTGACTTTGATCCACACT
>NC_052352.1:29106889-29109369 GCF_009727055.1 Benincasa hispida | reverse complement strand
GGCCTCACCGCATTTAAAGCAATAAAGTTGACATTGGAATACATCGCCAATATTGATCGCACCCGATTGTACAAAGCCATTCGAGCTGATGTGCGATGCCAGCAGATATGCGATGGGGGCCTTAGCACAAAAAGTATAGACAATGTTACACCTCATCGCATATGCAAGCAGAACATTGAACCCCGCGCAGGCGAACTACACTACCACAGAGAAGGAACTTCTAGCGATAATCTTTGCCATTGAAAAATTCAGAGCTTACTTGTTAGGATCAAAAGTTGTAGTCCACACCAACCACTCGGTGATAAGATATTTAATGACCAAAAAAGTTGCGAAGCCGAGACTAATCCAATGGGTTTCTCTTACTCTAAGGAATTTAATATGGAGATAATCGACCATAAAGGAACGAAGGACCAGGCCGCTCTGACCAATTTTATCGAGGTTAGAGAATCCTGAAGTGGGATCGCATCCAGTCAGAGGTGAACGCATCATTCCTTGACGAGCAAGTTGCTTAAGGTTGAAGAGACTACCCCTGGTATACAGATATTAAACTTCTTGGTCTGCAAACAATTTCCAGAAAATTACACACTCCATCCAAAACGAAGCGGCTCATTCATGATGCAAATCCTACAAACTAGGGATGAGCCAAAATTTACAAAAGGGACTATGTTTCCAAGTGGATTGAAGTGGTTTCATGTGTTGCAAACGATGCAGCAACAATCTCCAAGTTCTTACAGAGAAACATCTTCACTCGTTTTGGCACTCCACGTGCCATAATAAGTGACGAAGGGACCCACTTTGTCAATCGTATCATTAACAAACTGCTGATCAAATACAATGTCCACCATAAAATTGCCATCGCATATCACCCTGAGAAAAACGGACAAGTCGAGGTTTCTAACAGAGAAATCAAGACGATTTTAGAGAAGGTGGTGAATCCATCGCTGAAGGATTGGGCCATGAAGTTTGACGATGCGTTGTGGGCATATAGAATTGCCTATAAAACACCCATAGGCATGTCACCTTATGCGTTGGTGTTTGGAAAGGCTTTTCATCTTTCGTTGGAATTAGAGTATAAGGCGTTGTGGCAGTTAAGAAGCCTAAGTTTGATTTGAAGGCTGCAGCGGAAGAGAGAAAACTTTAGTTACTCGAGCTAGACGAATAGAGACTACAGGTGTATGAAAATGCCAAAATCTACGAAGAACGCACGAAGCGATGGCATGACAAGCGGTTGTGTGAAAAGAATCTCCAGGCAGGTCAGAAGGTCTTACTGTTCAATTCTAGGCTACAACTCTTCTCGGGAAAATTGAAATCGTGTTGGTCTGAACCATTTATAATTAAAGAAGTATTCTCGCACAAAGTGGTACAATTGACAAACGAAATGGGACCAACGCATTTAAGGTAAATGGACAAAGAGTCAAGATTTATCATGGGGGATATTTCCAATGCGAGAAAAACTCCATGAACTTGAGGAAGGCAGAATAAAGAAGAAACACGTAGTCCCTGCGTTGATAAACGACACACATCCATCAGGGACAAAGTATATCCTTTTTTTGAGTATCCTTTTGTTATTTTTCTTTCATGAATCCATCTTACTTTTTGCATGATTACTACTCTTTATAATTGCCAACTATTTCTTTCATACTTTTTATCCTCTTGATATTTATCACTGATCGTAGTAAACGATTGCAATGGAGCAATGCGATAACCTCAAAACACGCGACCAGTTTAATCAGCCCATCGCAATCAAAGAATCAGCCCACCACAGGAAAGGATGCGATAAAAAATGATGCGAGCGACAAAGAAAATTTGGGGGGTTGTGTCTTTCCTTGCCTCATCTTATTTCAATTTTTCACTTCTCGCATTTCAATTTAATATTGCTGAATTCTACTATCGCATCGTCTTTAGTTTGACTCAATCTTGAATTTTTTTATTACTTTATTTGGTCACCGCATTCACCCCTTGCCAATTATGATTTCAATGATGAAATCCATGCCTTTGTTTCTTACCGCATGTACTAGAGTCAGATTAAATTCAGGACAATTAATTCATGAAACATTTCTAAAATTTAGCGGTCTACCAGCTTTCCTTCAAAAACTATTTTTACGAAATTTTCTAAGTCCATCGCATGAGTTATTTCGTCTCTCAGCAATGAAGACATTGTTGTGTGTTAAATTTAGGAGTGCTAGTAATGTTATTTTCAACCTTGTTACTTTTAAAAATTCAATTTAAAAAAAATAAAAAAATAAAAAAATAAAAAAATTATATAACGTTGAGATCGGATCCTGCTCATAGTTGGATGTCCACATGACACCCGTGGGGGCAAGCCAAAACGAAGGTGGAAATCGTGATCAACGCAGAAACCAAGTGATCGCAACTCCGCTGCCGAATAAAGAGATGGGCATGAGTTTTGACTGAGAAAGAGCGCCTTGCTCGTAGTTGGATGCCCACATGACACCTGTGGGGGCAAGCCAAAACAAAGG
>NC_052352.1:29088314-29106522 GCF_009727055.1 Benincasa hispida | reverse complement strand
AAGTGATGATAAAATAGGCAATATCATGTCTGAAAGCGCCAAACTGAAAGGAATTGCGATCGCTAATGCTCATCGCATAAAAGCAGTTAATTTACCTATGTTGTGCATATACAATGCGATGGCGCATATGAAATTGCGATCCAAGGGCACAATGCGACAACACGCTTGAAGTTGCGATCGCATGAGAAGTTTCTTAAAAAGGTGATTGCATAAAGACCTCGCATCAAGGTGACAACATAATAAATCATGATGGGACGTAAAGCTAATAACAGCCGATTCTGAATTCAGTTGACAAGCCGTTAAAAACCATATTGTAGCAAGTACATTGAACTTTCGGTGACAATGTCGCCCATCATTACAATCATTAGTAAGAAAAGTTGCTTCACCTTGAAATCTATAATTACCGAATGCCACTAGAGAGAGAGGGATTCACACACATACATATGCATATACATAGAGGATGAAGAGAGCAAGGAGACGAGGTGGAGCCAAGAGAAATCGCTCTCGAACAGATCGAGAGACTGCCGGAAAGCAATACAAAGGAGAGAAGGCCAACCTTGCGAAAGCAAGAATCCACAACTAGAACAGAGTTGAAGTGATAAAAAGCGGTGTAAAAGGCCAAAAGAAGCAAGACATTGCTTACCGAGCTTGTTATCTCTCAAATCCATTTGCTATTTTGTATTCAGTACTTATTTGCAGAAAATGAAAACTTCATTTCGATTTATGTTCAATCTCTCTACACCATGCATGAGTAGCTAAATTTTTGAATGGGTTGAGAAGTACTTAGCTAGCATGACTTAAGATATGCATTTTATGCGATCATCTTGTCTTATGTATGCATCATTCACCATTTAGACGTACTTGAGAGAGTAGTCTAAAGATAGAATCTAGGCTTGAGAGAGTCAAATTAGATCACATAAGCAAGAGTAGAAACTTAGAAATAAGTTCTATATGTTGTTTCTCATACACATCGCATGCGTCCTAGAAATAGGAATTGTGGTATGTGGTCATCTTATCTTATGTGTGCATCATTCATCATTTGGACATACTTAACAGAGTAGTCTAAAGATAGAATCTCGGCTTGAGAGAATCAGATTAGATCGCGTAAGCAAGAATAGAAACTTAGAAATAAGTTCTATCACCTGTTTCGCATATACATCGCATGCATCCTAGAAACAGGAATTGTGGCATTTTGCATTGAGAAATGTAGTACTGATATTTGTGTATAGCATGATCGTATAACTTGTACACAATCTTGGGAAATGTTAGCTAAACCCCTTCTCAACCCCTTCATTGCATACTTATTGTAACTCTACACTTTCATCACTCCGCATTCAACTCCGTCGTATAGGAAAATCTAAATCAAAACACCATCCACTTCTTTTTCACCACCGTAATAGAATCAAAGAGTCTATTGCATATCTATTTAGTAGTCCCTGTGTTCGACCCTGGACTTACCAGGAACCTAAAAAGGCTTATACTTGGGCTTTGTTAGGAAAACTTGCATGCTCATCGCATAACACACATCATCGCATACTCACACCATTGCATCATGAATATACACATCAAGAACCATGTGTCTGGATCACTTTCGCCAAACACTGGCATTTGCACTTTCTTGAATTCACTCCGATCGCAAATCGCTTCTTCACTGGCAGCTTTCACCGTACTATTTGCTTCGCACACATTATGGTATTCGATCTTTCTGCCTCTTCTGTCACCTTTGTCTTTCCCTTGTCCATTTCCATAACATAAGAAACGAGCATTTCTTGATGTTTCTTTTCCTGCAATCCCAATCTCTCAATGCTCTTCGCTATCGATGCCAAATTCTTCTCTATGGATGACAACTTCTGTATTTCGACTCTGAATCCCAAGATCTCTTGTTCTAGTAATTCCAGTTTCTCTTCAAAACGTTTCTGAACCATGCTTGCCCAGGTGATTGCTCTGATACCAATTTTTTAGGATACTGATTCTTGAAAATATTTATTAACGTAATGAGTTGGTACAAACTTCCGGAATAGCAGCTAAATGATGAACAAACTCTTTATTAAACGATAAGAAACAAATAGAGACTAGATGATCGCTTGACAAGTCCAAACGATCGTTTACAAAACTCTATATGATTGCTTAAAGTCTCTACACGATCTTTGAGTAACACTAGACGATCGCCCACAAAACAGCCCGCGATCGCTTATAAGGTACTACACGATCGCTTACCAAACGTTACACGATCGCTTACCAAATGCTACACGATCACTGAGCTCTACTACACGATCACTTAATAGAAGTAGACGATGTGCGACACACTACGATGAACTCTCCATGATAGAGACTTCTAAACTCCCACTCTTGAGAGCCCTCCTTCCTTCCTTCTGATATTTAGACTTCCCTACCCTCTCCTTCTATTTCTTTCTTCTTTTAAACCTCCACTTCTCCCAACAGAATTGGAAGTCATTTTTAACCGATTCAACCGCCTCTCCTCTATAATATTTTCTTGATATTGCCACATCATTGGAGGCCTATCATTTGGCCACTCTCACCCATACAAATCAAAGGACCGCCTTCATGAGTAGGAGTTCACAACTCACTCAGGATTCAAGTCATGTCACCTATGGTCATTCTAGTGAAATGTAAGTCTCTATTATCAATGGTGTTATATAAAAAGACTATCATTTTGTGGTCCGGTCTTATACAAACTCTTTGTATAGGATACCCTCGCTCACATGTCTCCACATGAATGGTCAGGATCAGACTATTTGTAGCACTTTACAACACTTGTAACATCTACAAAGCGGGTTGTATCCGTAGTGTCACCAGGATAAGGTATCCCTCTTTATCCTTATACTATAGACCATTTAGGTTATTACTTAAGGCATGATCCACTTGTATATCTCCACATACATGTTTAAGTTACATAAAATAACCTCGGATCTTAGTTTATTGGATTGAGTAAATGCTTATAAAATAATATTTATTTTAATAACAATATGTTTACAGGGTGTTTACAAACTACGAGACTATCAGGAGAATTAGAATACCAATCCCAAAAGTATGGACACTGAAACTTTTCTAACGAACACGAACACTGCAATAACAAACCTCTGGACACCACCACAAAGTTACCTTGCTATTCTCCGGCAAGGAATGAAGTTGTGAGACTTTTTTAGAGTTTTGGGAGAGGGAAATTGAATGCAGAGAAGATGAGGGAATATATTGAGAGAGAATTTTTTTTTTTAAAAAAAAACACGTTTGTTGTTGTTCCTTTTTTTTTTTTTTTGTCAATTTTGTATTCAAACTACAAATAAAGAAGGGATGGGGAGGGAGATACATAACTACCTCCTCGTGAAGACCAAAAAATAACTTCCATGTAACAGATAGTTATTAAATTAATATATAATAATAATAATACCATATATATAAATAATAATAATATATTAATAATAATAATAATAATATATAATTAATTAAAAAACCTTTAATTAATGAACTATGCATGCATGTTAATCATATTAAAGTGCAACTCTCCTTTATAATATATAGTTTTAATATGAATCTTATTCATATTAATTTTAACTTGTAGTATTTATATAAATCTTATTCATATAAATAATATTTGAATCTTATTCAAATATTTATCTCTCACATATTATATAGTTTAAATTATAAACCATATTTATAATTAACTATATGCTATAATGTATCAAAATACATTATACTTTATATTAATCACGTTAATATAATCAACATCTTTAATTCCCTCAAATAATTTTAACAATACAAATTATTCCAAAAACAATTATTCGTTGTGCTTATCCTTAGTGAGCAAGCAAGGGGACCTTATGAAGCTACAGATTAGAAGCTCCAATGATATGAGATCAGTTAATCAAACTCTTTAATTAAATTAATCAACAAGCATTAACTGTTGATCACTCCATTAAAGATCGATAGCTACACTCTTTGCATTATAGATATATTTCTATGCCTATATATATAACCAATAAACAGTGAGTTGAGCCTTCACAAATTACTCATAACTACAGTTAGGTCAAATTAGCCACTATAGTTACATCTAACTCTTTAAGTACCATTGATCCCTCTAATAAACAATTAATTATAGTTCAACTATAAACTAGACACCTCTCTAGCCAATGAGAGGGTGAGATGCCTCATTATTCAAGACCTTGAATCAACCTTTAAGGGAACAATTCATCTACTTACCCTGAAGATGGAAATTGGTGAATTTCATTTTGTGTAGTTGTGTTCCCAACTCCCTATACGGACGAATTCCCAAAATTGTAGGCTTATTGTATCGATGAATCTGGCCACTCTCACCAATACAGATCAAAGGATTGCCCTCATAAGCAAGGAGTTCACAACTCATTCAAGATTAAGGTCAAGTTACCAATGGTCATCCTAGTGAAATGTTAGTCTTTTCAAGTAACGACATTATAAAGAAAGACTAATCTTTCATGATCTGGTATTATACAAACTCATTATATAGTATACTCACACTCATATATCTCCATATGAACGATTAAGATCGAATCAATTATAACACTTTACAATTATTGTAATAATCACGAAATGGATTGTATCGTAGTGTCACCAGGATAAGGCACCTGACATTATTCATATACTACATACCGTTTAAGTTATTGCTTAAACATGATCCACTTGTATGTCAACCACACACATGTTTAAGTTACACTAAATAACTTTGGATCTTAGTTTATTGGATTGCGTTAATGCAAACTAAATGTCGAATAAAATAATACTTTATTTCATTAAAGAAATAAATTGTGTACAAATAGTTTACAAACTGTGAAACACATGAGATTTAAGGCATTAATTCCAACAATCTCTCACTTATCCTAAAGCTAGTAGGGTGTACAATACAAAGCATAATACAAAGTAAGTTCTACAAAACAATAAACTAGGTCATACATACACCCAGTAACATCTCCCCACTTGCCCTAGACAAGACGATGCATGTCCCATAGATCCAAACTTTTTAGGTGACCCTAAACAACTTTAACCATGGGAGCCTTCGTAATGGATCAGCAACATTGTGCTCTGAAGCGATCTTCATGACGATCACGTCCCCTTGATTCACAATCTCCCAAATGAGATAATATTTATGCTCAATGTGCTTTCCTCTCTTGTGGCTCCTAGGCTCCCTAGAATTTGCCACAACACCATTATTATCATTGTTGGGGATTGTGTCCTAAATCTCATGGTTTGTAATGTACAAAGAAAATTTATTTATTTAATAAAATAATAAGTTATTTTATTTGACATTTGGAATTGTATAACTCAATCTAGTAAACAAGATCCGAGGTTATTTAATGTAACTCAAACATGTATGTGATTGACATACAAGTGGATCATGTTTAAGTAATAACCTAAATGGTCTATGGTATATGGATAAGGTTAGGTGCCTTATCTTTGTAACACTATGGATACGACCCACTTTATAATTTTTTCAATAGTTGTAAAGTGTTACAAATGATCTGATCCTGATCATTCATGTGGCGACATGTGAGTGGAGGTATCCTATACAAAGAGTTTGAATAAGACCAAACCGTGAAATGATTAGTCTTTCTTTATAATGTCGTTACTTGAAAAAACTTACATTTCACTAATATGATCATAAGTAACTTGACCTTCATCCTGAGTGAACTGTGAACTCCTGCCTATGAGGGCAATCCTTTGATCTATATGGGTGAGAGTGGTCAGATTCGCCGACTCAATATGCCTACCATTTTGGGGATTTGTCTGAGTGGAAAGTCGGGAACATAGTTACACAAAATAGAATTTGCTCCTTCCCGTCTTAAGGAAAAGTAGATGATTTTCTCCCTTAAAGTTTGATGATAATTTATAGAAATACAAGTTATTATTTTCTTAAAGTTTTAATAAATACAGTCAAATAATGAGAAACACATTCATTTCAGTAGAAAAACACATAAAATTACTTATATGTATTCAATACATACAAAAGCATTAGGAGTTAGAATAGGACGAGTTCTTTTGACCTTTAACTCTATCACCTGGATGTCGTCGGGTTTAGGCTCGAGATCCTCCTTAGCCTCACAAACTAGGGAGCTTGGCGTGATGGTGCTTGTATTTATGAAGTGGAAATGTTGATGATATGCGTTGTGCACTCAAGTTTCCCCAGCGAAATCCAAGTGTAAATTCCTCTGAGTTTCCTGGTAAGTCCAGGGTCGAACATAGGGACTTGTGAAAATAGTATGCGTTGGTAATTTTTATGACAACTTTGCGATAACCAAGTAAATAAATAAGTGTTGGGTTTGTTGTTTGCATTAATGAAAAAGAAATAAATAAATGCGGTGGATTTGAGAAAAGACAGTTGCGTTGATAGATGCAATGAGTATGCGATGAATGGGTTGAGAAGATCTTTAGCTAGCGTTACTCGGGAATGCGTCAGACTATGCGATCATGTTACAACCATGCACAGCAAGTCATTTTCCAATGTAAATGCGATGCTTCTAAATCTAGGAGGCATGTGTTGAATGCAAAATGTCCATAGAGCTCATCCCTAAGTCTCTACTCTTGTCCTATGCGATGATGCAAAATGCATGAAAGCAAGGTGACCGCATACAATCATATCCTATCTCTAGGATGCATGCGATGCGTTGATAACAAATAGTGCTCATTCCTAAGTGCCTATCTCTTGTATTATACGTTCTAATCTGACTCTCCCGAGCCTAGATTCTAACCTGACCTTCCCAAGCCTAGATCCTGTCCTTAGACTACCCTCCCGAGTATCCCTAATGGACGAATGAAGCATACATAAACAAGATAATCGCAAAGAATGAAGATTCCCTAGTTGTGCTAGCTAAATGCTTCTCAACCCATTCAACTAATTTAGCTACTCATGCGTGAATAACAGAGAGTGAACAGATATAGAGAAAAAAATTCCATTCTTATAAATGAGTTGAGTACAAAATGCCAATGGAAGTTAAAGGTAGAGAGCCTGGTAACAATTCCTTGCTGACCGAGGCTTTTTACACTGAAATCTCTATTCTGATCTAAAGATGTTCTCGCTTCTACAGGCGTCGGCCCTCTCTCTGTCCTTGGAGCTTCCAGCGCTCTCCCAAGCTTACTGGAATGATCTACCGGCATAACTTTCTCCCTCGCGTCCGCCTTAAAATGAAAGAAAACTAAAAACAAAGACGTGCGAACTGATCAACTTGTTAACTCGTCCTCTGAAGAATGCGCTTGGTATTTATAGAGCATCCATGGTGAAAGGTGGATTCTCTCTCCTGGTTGTATAGATGGGACAGCTTTAATTATTGATTGATGCCCCAAATAATTATCACCGATAAAGCTGAATGTACTTTGTGACCGTTATCGGCTGTCAACTTAATTTGGATTCGACTGTCATCAGCTTTCTGTCCCATTGCTCTTAATTATCCTTTCACTCAGATGCGCCCACCATGTTGCACTGACCAAGTTGCGGCGATCCTTCTTGGGCGAATGTTTGCAAGCACGATCAACGCAAAGTCTTGCGGTGAAGTTGCACTCGACCAATGAATTCTTATGATCGCAATCTTTGCATTGCGTTAACGCATATTCTGCACAAAAATATAAAAATCAATTGTTCTAATGCGTTGGACGCATGCGACCACAATATTAAGAAACTAATGCTTAATGGATGCAAAGTAACATATTTCATCAACGCAATCCAACATTGTTTAAGAATTTAGCACTATGATAATGTGCATTTCTGCCCGTTATCACATGACGTCCTCATTATCACTGGAGAAGTAGCACGCCACAAGAAACTCTACCTCCGAGGTACAGACAACAAGGCATTAGTCAGTTGGGTAACATGGTTGGCCATGTTTTGCAGCTTAGCTTGAGTATCCTGCTGAAACTGAAGAGAACTATTAGCAAATACAGATAATAACTCCAAAGTCACCTTGGGGTGAACCTCAAGGAATTAGTTCCTCCTTCTACACTGTGTCGACATGGACTACCTCATACTTTTGGGCATCTGAGAAGTGAAGAGAATGGTCTTGAAATGACTCGTCCCGCCTCTAAACTGATGCTGCAAACTGAGCAACAAAGTCAATTAGGCTTTAGAAATCTGTTCTAGCCTCTGCCTTGGGGCAAAAACTCTCTTACTGGAAGCGCTCAAACTTCTATTCCGTATGGAGATTGTCACGCTAAAGCTCAAAAGTGCAGTCAGCAAGCTCCAAATTCAAAGCCCCTAAAGACTTACCTGGCCTTGAAGACTGAGCACGAGTCGATTGGTGGGGTGTTGTGAAATCTCGACTGTCCAAGTTCTGCTGGCATCCTGAGTATCCATGGTGAAAAGACTCCTCCCACCAAGAATGGTGAGGCTCGTAGTAAGGCCAATTGGGGGGTCGATCTCCTTGCCCTAAAATGAAGAAATCATTATATAGCAGTTGCGGTGGCACAAAAGCACTAGGGATAGCACTGCGGCTCTAATGTGCGTACGTGTGCATCTGTCAAAATATGTAGCACCATAATGCTACATCAAAATTTGTGCTTCTAGAAAAAGCATCGAGCGCTGCCGCCGTGGCGCTGAGGATTAAGCCTTCAGGGGCGTTTTCATCATTTTGCCTCCTTTGAAACCCAAATGCACTTTTTAGCTTCTAATTGCTCCAAATTAACCCGAAATAGTCCGCGACGGCCGATTCTACCTCTTATGTGCCCAAAACCTAAAAAAACACTAAATAAACACATTAAAACATAGTAACGACCTTGAATTAAGAAGAGAAAGATAACACATTTTCAGTGCTATCAATGCACTACTAACGTTTGATAATGTAGGAATTGCAAATTTTTCACTAAATGTTACAGAGAAGCCAACGCAGGAAGCATGTGTTGGAACCAAGCGTACGCAAGAAGATACATTTCACTCATGCACTTAACATCAAATCTCAACTTGCAGTATGGGCAACCTGATAGGCAACGTCTAAGCTAATCTGAATGGCAAGCGGCTACAAAAGGGCATGGAATTTAATGCCATCACATCACAAGTTGCTGAAGCCTAACGGATATAAAAGAAGATGCTTCTCATTGAAAAAGAGTTAGTTAGTCAGAAAATCAGGAGTTAAGACACTTAGGAGTAGGCAATAGCTTCTATGTACAAATTAGTTCCTCAGCCGCTTGCAAGAAGAAGAGGAGTCCGACCTGAAGGACTGTGAGGTTTGATGCAAAAGTGCAGATTGTGTTTTAATTTTAATTTCATAGAATTATAATTACAGAGAAATACATTATGCATTTTACATAAATTTTACAACATGCTGACAATAGCCTTTTCGGTGTCGTTTAATTCTCGAAAAAGACTACCAATCAAAAGAAAATTTGTAAAAGCTATACTACTCCTGTTACTACTAAAACGTAGCAATAGTGGTAAGTCCGAATTGATCCATAGGAAAGTGCGATTTGTTTCGTTAAGTTAATTTCTTAACTAGAGCGGTGAATGGGGGCTTTGGTATGAAAGAGATAAAACGTGTGAAATTAAAATAAAAGGGTAAATGTAATCTAGAATAGGAGTCTATCTAATTTCTAGAGCAAGAAAGAGAATCCTATGAAATTTCTATTATAGAAATCGATAATTAAACGAACGTTCAATTCTATGCATGCACGACTACCAAATCGATTCAACTTAACTAATCTCTACAAAGGCCAATAATCAATTAAATTGAAATCAATCAAGCATCCTAATTATTAATTAAGATCGAAAAGACCATGTCCTAACTAAACTATATGCTCTCAATTCTACTGGGTTCTTAGCGATCATATAGAATTAGAAAAATATATGCATTAAGAATAAGGATTCGATCGCATCGATTAAAGTCAGGAAAAACCATATTCAATTAACCAATTTATTCTTTGAATTTGGATTAAACATGCAATGCCAAAATTCAAGGACATCCTATAAATCTCAAGCATACTGACAGCGCCCGAAATTTATGTCGTTAATAAGATTCGAGTATGGTCAAAAGAAAATTTATAATACCAAACTACTCTTATTACTACAAAGACATAGTAACCATGGTAAGTCCGAGTCAATCCGTAGAGGAGCGCGATTGGTCGTTAAGTTAATTTTCTAACTAGAGCGATAAATGGGGAATTTTGATGTGGAAGAGTTAAATGCATGAAATTGAAATAAAATGCAATGGATATATGAAACGGTAATGGATTCATTTAGTTCTTAGATCAAGTGATCATTGATGCGTTATTTTATTAAGTGGAAACATGGATGATATGCGTTGATGGATTGCGTTGTGCACTCAAGTTTCCCCAGCAGAATTCAAGTGTAAATTTCTCTGAGTTTCCTGGTAAGTCTAGGGTTGAACACAGGGACTTGTGAAAATAGATTGCATTGATAATTTTTTATGAAAACTTTGCGGTAACCGAGAAAATAAATAAAGTGTTTTGTTGTTGATTGCGTTGATTAAAAGAAATAATAAACGCGGCAGAGTTTGAAAAGAGTTGGTAAACGGGAAATGTGATGAATATGCGCTGAACGGATTGAGAAAGATTTCGGCTAACACTCCCTAGAATGCGTTCATGCTTTGCAATCATGCAACATGTATACAACAATAAACTGCCTCTCGGTGCGAATGCCATGAATTCTAAGGCTAGAATGCATGCGATAATTATGCGATAAGTCTACAGGGTTTACACATAAACCTCTATCTCTATTTATGCGATGACAACATGACATTCACACAAATATGCGACCACATAATATCTTTCCCATTCCTGGGATGCATGCGATGCAAGTTGACAAACAAAGCTTATCTCTAAGTCCCTATCTATTGTTTATGTAAGCCTAATCTTGCTCTTTCGAGTCCAGATTCTAACGTAGCTCTCTCGAGACATTAGGTTCTTTCTTTAGACTCTCTCTCGAGTAACTCTAAAGGGTAATTTGCACAGCATAAAACAAGAGAATCGCAAGCAATGAACTTCCAAGGTCATGTTAAATTAGTTCTTCTCAACCCATTCAACTAGTTTAGCTACTCATGCATAATAAGAGAGTGAGCAGATGTAGAAATAGGACTTCCATTGAATAGATATGAAGATGAAGTACAAATAACAATGCAAGTATAATAAAGAGCCTGGTAACAATTTCTTGTTGCCAGGCGTTTACATTGTTACTACTCGTGCTCTAAAGATATTCTCGCTCTCGTGAGAGTTGGCTCGCTCTCTGCCCTTACGCCCCAAGTTTCTCTCTCGATTTGCCCTGGGCGATCTCCGGTGCCACCACTCTTCTCGTGCTCCACCTTAAAAATGAAAGAAAAACTATGAACAGAAGACGGTGAGTTGGTTATATCGTGAACTTGTCAACCGATCAACCCTTTTTCTGAAGAATACACTTGGTATTTATAGGGCATCAATGGTGAAAGGCGGCTTCTCTCTCCCGGTTTTACAGATGAGACAGCTTTAATTCCTAATTGACGCGCTGAGTGATTGTTGCCAATAAAGCTTAATGTACTTTGTGACCGTTATCGGCTGTCAACTTAATTTGGATTCAACTGTCATCAGCTTTCTGTCCCATCACTCTTAATTAGCCTTTCACCCAGATGCGCCCACCTTGTTGCGCTGACCAAGTTGCGGCGATCCTTCTCGGGTGAATGTTTGCGAGCATGATCAACGCAAAGTCTTGCGATGAAGTTGCGCTTGACCGATAATTTCCTATGATCGCAATCTTGCATTGCGTTAACGCATATTCTGCACAAAAAATACAAAAATCAATAGTTCTAATGCGCTGAACGCATGCGACCGCAATATTATAGAATTTATGCCTAATAGATGCAATTTAGCATATTTCATCAACGCAATCCAACATTGTTTAAGAACTTAGCACTATGATAACGTGCATTTCTGCCCGTTATCACACCCTCAAATTTAAACAATGCTTGTTCTCAAGCATAAGCTAAAGATTCCTTTAGCAAGTCCACCGCAAAGTTCTTTTCCTAGATTTCTCAAGGATACTTCATTCAAGTCCTATATACCAGAATTTCCTCAAGTCTTATTCAAGTCTCTTCTTAAAATATTTCTAAGACCTAGGGACTGCAAGTTTATCTTTCAAAAGGACTTTACTAAATTCCAGAACATCGCATGATTTATTTGAAAAAGGAAAATTTTCATCGGGATGTCAAATGATTTATCCTTGCACAAAAAATTTCTTTATTACTATTTTTTCTGACATTGCGCTGATCCGAGTGCCTTGCTTTCGTTTTGGCTTGCCCCCACGTGTGTCAAGTGGACATCCAACTACGAGCAATGCACTCTTTCTCAGACTAAACTCATACCTATTTGGCAGTTGAATTGCGGTCATTTATTTATGCATTGATTCTGGTAACTTACTTTCTTTTTAGCTTGCCCCCACGTGTGTCATGCGAACATCCAACTACGGGTAAGTGCGTTTCACAACTTAACTCTTATCAACATGGGTTTCCCATTGCGTTGACAGTGGAGTTATTATTCAATTTTTTTTAATAGAAAATAGCAAGGTCGAAAATAAATACCTCACCCCCAAATTTAAAATGCGGCAATGTCCTCAATTCCAAACAATTAAAATAAGTCATGCAATGGTCATAGAATGCATTGTAAAGAAAGTTTGAAAGAAAGCTGGCAAACCCCTAACTTCGAGAAATATTTCATGAGGTGACTATCTTAAGATGAAGTTGACTCTAATATATATGAAAGAAATGGAAGCATATTTTTCATCATTGAAATCATACTTGGCAAAGAAACAGAATGCAGTGACTCACGAAATTTATCTATGTCAAATGATTGCGGTGATTAAAGAGGATGCGGTGATAAAACTTTGAAGACTAAAATGCAATGTGATAGCGCAAAATTGGAAATAAAGATAAGGAAAAGTACACCCCCAAATTTTGAGCTTTCGCCCCCATTGTATTGATGCATCCATCTTTGCGGCGATCTCTCTTCTTTGGATTGTGGTGATGGAATAGAATAAGTGCTTCTTCGCGTATCATCTCCGCAATCCAGCGCCTCGATCGTTGTACAAAAACAAAGAGATGGTCAAATTATTTTAAATAAAATAAAAATCATTATCGCAATTTTTTTTTGTTTATAATAACGATAGTGATAGTAAAATAAGGATAAATTCGAATTGAAAAGGTATCGAAAATTCCGAGTAGTGGAGAAAAGAATTGAAGTCTTGAGGTTTCCCAAAACTTGCATCCCTAAGAGATTGTGATCATTTGATAACGCAGGGACCACCTACTTCCTTCTTTATTCAAAGTCTCTTAGTTCCATGGAGTCGACTTGGCGATGCCAGTCTTCTCCATGGTATGTCTTTACTCGCTGTCCATTGACTTTGAATATGTTGGTTCCATCGTCATTTGATAATTCTACTGCGCCATGCAGAAGTATTTGTCGAATTATGAATGGTCCAGACCAACGTGACTTTAGCTTTCATGGGAAGAGTCATAGACGTGAATTGAAAAGCAAGACTTTTTGCCCGACTTGGAGGTTCTTGCCGCATATGCGTTGATCATGCCAGCGCTTGGTGTGCTCTTTATAAATCTTCACATTCTCATATGCGTTGTTCCTCCATTCTTCTAGCTCGACCAGTTGCATTTTCCGCGCTTCCCCTGCCTTCTTCAAATCAAAATTCAGCTTCTTTACCGCCCACAATGCCTTATATTCCAGCTCCAAAGGCAAGTGACACGCCTTACCAAATACCAGCGCATAGGGAGACATACGTATGGGTGTTTTGAATGCGGTCCGGTATGCCCATAACGTATCGTCAAGCTTTGTTGCCCAGTCTTTCCGTGAAGGCTTTACTTCCTTCTCAAGTATCAATTTAATTTCTCGATTGGACACTTCAGCTTGACCATTCGTTTGCGGATGGTATGCGGTGGCCACTTTATGGAGGATATTGTACTTTTGCAGCAGCTCCTTGATATTGTGATTGACAAAGTGTGATCCTTCATCACTTATGATGGCACGGGGAATGCCAAAACGAGTGAAAATATTTTTCTTCAGGAACTGGGAGACTATCGCTGCATCACTTGTAGCGCATGCTATTGCCTCGACCCACTTGGAGACATAATCGATGGCTAATAAAATATAGTGTTTACCATTTGAAGGGGGGGAATGGTCCCGTGAAATCAACTCCCCATGCGTCGAATAATTCCAGCTCCAAGATAGTGTTCATTGGCATTGCGTTCTTCCATGAAATGTTGCCTGTGCGTTGATACCGATCACATTTCATTGCGTAGTCAGTCGCATCCTTGAATAATGAAGGCCAAAAGAATCCACTTTGCAAAACTTTGTCTAGTGCGTTGTCCTTCGAAGTGCCTACCATATGGTGAGTCGTGGCATTGTGACAATATGCGTTATTGAGTAGCATCTGGTACGCATAATCGAATGATTTGGTCTGCACCTCTTTTATACAGATTTGGCTCATCCCAATAATAGTGTCTGCATTCATTCTTGAGCTTCTTCCGTTGATGACAGGTGTAATCTTCAGGAAATTGTTCACAAACCAAATAATTAACGATGTTCGCGTACTAGGGAAATTATTCTATGTGGAGCAGCTGCTCATCCGGGAACACGACATTCACCTCAGATTCATTGCGGTCAACCTCAGGATTTTCCAATTTGGACAAGTGATCTGCAACTTGATTCTCTGTCCCCTTTCGATCAATTATTTCAATATCGAATTCTTGAAGGAGGAGAACCCATCTGATCAATCTCGGCTTTGCATCTTTTTTTGTCATCAAATATTTGATTGTCGAGTGATCAGTGTGAATGAGCGCCTTTGTTCCCAACAGATATGCCCTGAATTTCTCCAACGCAAAAATCACAGCCAGGAGTTATTTTTCAGTGGTGGTATAATTTATTTGAGTAGGGTTTAGAGGGAAAGAGATCTAAAAGATCTTTTTCCTCTCAACCAACGATTGTTACTCGCATATGCGATGGGGTGCAAAATAGTTTTCTTCTTTTGCGCTAATGCAGCCCCCATCGCATACCCACTTGCGTCGCACATGATTTCAAATGGCATTGTCCAATCTGGCACAATTAGTATGGGCGCAGTAATCAGTGCATCTTTTAATACTCTGAATGCGTTGAGGCAGTTGTTGTCAAACTCAATTTCCTATCCGCCTCTAACAACGCACTCAGTGGTCGTGAAATTTTAGAAAAGTCCTTGACGAATCGTCTGTAAAATCCAGCGTGCCCCAAGAAGCCCCGCACAGCCTTCACGCTAGTTGGAGGTGGGAGTTTTTCAATTGCTTCAATCTTTGCTTTGTCCACCTTCAACCCTTCCCGGGAGACTTTATGTCCCAACACTATACCCTCTTTCACCATGAAGTAACATTTTTCCCAATTGAGCTTCAGGTTCGTCTCTTTACATCTTTTCAGAATTTTCTCCAAATTGGCCAGGCAGACTTCATACATGATCCCATAAACGGAGAATTCATCCATAAATATTTCCACAGAGTCCTCGAGATAATTTGAAAAGATCGCCATCATGGACCTTTTGAATGTGCTTGGCACATTGTAGAGGCCAAACGGTTGCGATGAAAAGCAAACATCCTATATTGGCAGGTGAATGTGGTCTTGTCTTGGTCTTCAGGAGCTATCATGATTTGATTGTACCCGACATATCCATCCAAGAAGCAGTATAAATCATTTCCTGCTAGTCTGTCTAGCATTTGATCAATGAATGGCAGAGGGAAGTGATCTTTCTTTGTGGCCGCATTCAATTTGCGGTAGTCCATACATATGCGCCATCCCGTGATGGTTCTTTTTGGTATTAATTCATTGTTCTCATTTGGGACTACCGTCATTCCGCCCTTCTTCGTTTGTTCCCATTTTCTCTCTGTGATCAGGCTAGGAAATGAGCTTATCGCTCAAACCTGGAGAGATTACTTCTTGGGAGCAGGTAGTGGAGAAATTCATGAAAAAGTATTTTTCACCTACCGAGAACGCAAGATGAAGAAAGCTTATCACAATTTTTGAACAAGATATGGACGAATCGCTCAGTGATTCCTGGGCGGGTTTAAAAGGTTGGTCCGAGATTTTCTTCAAATGGAAATTTTCTACCACGGTTTGAATCCCGCTTTTGTAGACCGCTGCCAATGTGGTAGCTGCTGGTGGTCTGCTTGAAAAAACTTAGGATGAGGCAAAGAATATCTTGGACCGCATCTTCAGAAAACCATGAAGACTGAAGGAGAGTGACTAGAGAATGAGACAAAGATTTTGACGCAAATAACGGTGCTATTGTTTCATTACAAAACCAAATGACCGCAATGATGAATTTAATTCAAGGAATGGCGATCAGCAGCCCAACACCGCAAGGTGGGCAAATCAACACAATCAGTCAAAACCACGCAAGTTATATGACTTGCAGTGATGGGTATGCGATGGAAGATGTGCCGCAAAATCTACAGTCTGTGTATTTTGTAAAGAATAACCCTTTTTCAAACACTTAAAACCTTGGGTGGAGAAACCACCCCAATTTTGCTTGGAAGAATCAACAACAAAATTTCAACCTGTAGTGCAAAAAGAAAGGCAACCAGGATTCTTCCAATAGCAGCAACGGTCAACAGAGTAATCAAGCAAGTAGCTCACAATAACCAAGCAATCTTCTTCTCTGGAGAGCCTGTTGAAGCATATTATAGAGAAAAATAAGACAGTGCTTCAAAGTCAGGCTACGTCCATCCGCAACCTGGAATTGCAAATGGGCCAGATTGCGAGTGAGCTGAAAAGTAGACACAAGGGGCGCTGCAAGTTCTATAGAACTTCCACGTAACCCAAGGGGATTAGGTAAGGAGCAATGTCAGGTTATGACATTGCGCAGTGGGAAGACTGTAGAGGGAGAAAAGAAGGAGCATAGTAGAACAACTTCCATCGCAACTGAGTCCGAGATTGCGGTCACGCAAGAAGAAGAAAGGGAAAATGAAGTAGAGAAACCTGAGGTTGTGTCAACCTCAAAGTCAAATGAAACGGGAACCGTGAAAGTCCATTTACCACCTTTCCTCTCAGAGGCTAAGAAAGAAGAAAACGAAGAGGTGCAGTACAAACACTTCTTATCTATGTTAAAGCAATTACATGTTAACATTCCTTTCAGTGAAGCGATTGAGAAAATGCCTGCCTATGCCAAGTTTCTGAAGGACATGGTAACTAAGAAAAGAGGCACTGGAAAATTTTCCATGGTGGCATTAACGCAAAGTTTTAAATCCATTATCTCACGAAGATGAGCGATCCTGGGAGCTTCACTATTCCTTGCTTCATAGGAGGACTCTATATTGGGCAAGCCTTGTGTGACTTGGGAGCCAGCATAAATTTGATGCCGCCATCAATTTTTAGACGATTAAATGTGGGGCAACTCGTGCCCACATCAGTGACTCTCCAATTGGCTGACAGTCCCTGGTTCATCCAAAAGGTAAGGTGAAGGATGTGCTGATTACGATTGATAAATTTATTTTGCCAGCTGACTTCATCATCCTAGACTATGAGGCCGACAAAGATGTGCCCATCATTTTAGGGCGACCTTTTCTATCAACGGATCGTGCTCAAATTGATGTGCACAAGGGAGAAATCACTTTGAGCATAAAACGGACAGAAGCTAAAATTTAACATAATTTGTGCCATGAAATTCCCGGATGAGGAAGACCTACAAGATTCTGATGATGACCTGAATTCGATTGAAGAAAGAAAAGTCCTGATGAAGAGTATGAAGAAGAGGATGCCAGCGCATCGTTGTTGCCTGCAATGCGATCGCAACAAAAAAAATAAGGAAAAAGAAATGATCGCAATGCAAGAAGTAGAGCCGCCCGAAAGAAAGAAAAACAACGCAACCTTTCCTCGTGGAACCACTAACACTTGAATTAAAGAACCTACCAACCCATTTGAAGTATGCATTTCTGGGCAGAATGAGAAACTGTCTATCTCAACGAAGATCAAGAGAATGCGTTGATGAGCATCTCAAGAAACATATGCGAGCAACTGGTTGGATGCTCGCTGACATCAGAGGAATTAGCCCTGCATATTGCATGCACCACATTCGTCTGGGAGGACGACCACAAAGCAACTATTGAAAATCAACGCAGACTCAACCATGCGATAAAAGAGTCGTCAAGAAGGAGATTATCAAATGGCTGGATGCGAGCATTATCTATCCCATTGCAGATAGCACATGGGTCAGCCCCGTGCAATGTGTGCC